>NC_056726.1:1743414094-1743471311 GCF_019279795.1 Protopterus annectens | reverse complement strand
TTTCTTTAAAAAAACTTGGTCCAATTTGTAATGCTTGGTGAAGGCGTGGATAGTGGCCCAGGTGGGTGCTTCCAAAATGTATGCTGTGTCTAGGCCTTGAGGTTGCCACAGCTCTAGTGGAATGGGTCTTTATTCCCATTGGGGGTTCCTTTCCATGGTGAAACTAGCAGAAGCAAGTATCTTTCTTGATCCAGCATGCAATGGTTTGCTTGGAGACTGCCTTGCCCAGGGCTCTGGGGTGGAAGGAGACAAAGAGCTGGTTAGTCTTTCTGATGGCCTTGGTCTTGTCCAGGTAGAATCTAAATTGTCTGTGCACATCCAGGGAGTGCAGTATCCCCTCCCCTTCATTAGTGGGTGAGGGGGGAAAAAAGGTGGATAGCTGAATGGATTGGTTAAGAGAGAGTTCACTGACCACTTTAGACAAAAAGGAGGGGTTGGTTTTTCAAGGACACCCTGTCTTTGTGGAAGACTGTGTAGGGAGGACAGGCCATTAGAGCCTGCAGTTCTAACACTCACCTGGCTGAAGTGATAGCCACCAGAAGAACAGTCTTCCATGTACACATCTGTAAGGAGGAAGGCCCGGCAGGTTCAAAGGGATGTTGGGTTAATTTCTCTAAGATGTAGTTAAGGTCTCAAGGCATAGGGATAGGTTTCCTAGGTGGTCTCATGTGCAAGACCCCTTTAAGAAAGAGCTTTACGTCAAGCCTGGTCAGCAAGGGGGGTTCCACGGGCAGGCAGCCTGATATGGCCGAGAAGTGCACTTTTACAGAAGAATAACAAAGGTCACTTTTTATCAACTGACACAAGTAGTTTAGAACCAGGGGAAACCTCGGGGGAGCTAGGGTCGCTTCCCTTTTGCAGACACCATTTTGCAAATCTTTCCCATTTGGCCACTTAAGATTTTCTGGTGGTAGGTTTCCTTACCTCCCTTAGGACTGAAAGCATGCCCTCTGAGTAGTGGTGTCGGAAAAGAATCTAACGTTTATCACCCACAGAGTCAGAGACAACATCTGTACCTGTGGGTGTAGGCAAATTCCTTTGTCTTGTGACAGTAGGTCCACCTCGTAAGGTAACTAAGTGATTTGCCCTTGGCTAGTTTGTGAAGTAGCGGGGAACCAGTGCTGCCTTGGCCAGTATGGAGTCACTAACAAGATTTTTGGTTTGTCCTTCTGAATTTTCTGATGGACTTTCTGAATCAGTGGGAATAGGGGGAAGCCATAAAGGAACTTCCCCTCCCAAGAGATGCTGAAAGCGTCCACTCTCCATGCTAGAGGGGAGTGGGTTTTTGAGCAGAAGTTCTGCAGTTGCCTGTTCTGGGGGGAGGCAAACAGGTCTATTTGTGGAGCACCCCACCAGTGTACTATGTCTAAGACCACCTCCCTGGTCAGCATCCATTCGTGTTGAGGCGAGGAGGTCCTGCTCAAGAAATCTGCTTGGTGGTTGTCCCGTGAGGGGATGTAGACTGCCTGCACGACTAAGTTGAGCTGGAAGGCTACTTCCCATATCAGCAGGGATAGACTGCACAGCTGATGGGCCTTTGTTCCTCCCTGCTTGTTGAGGTACCACATCAGCGTGGTGTTGTCAGTGACAAACTGGGGTACCCCTGGAACCAGTAGGGGGGGGTGAAGGTCTGTAGAGCTAATAAAATTGCTATAATTTCCCTGATACTGATATGTTTGGCCTGAAGTGAGATGTAGATGCTTTAATGGAGCATCCCTGGACTCGGCCAGAATCAGGATGTCATCCAGATAAGGATAAATTTGTAACCCTTGAGTTCTGCAGAAGGCAATAGCTGGGGCTACGCACTTTGTAAAGACCCTGGGGGCCGTGGATAAACCAATGGGCAAGGCAGTAAATTGGAAATGAGAGGAAGGGCCAGAGAAATGCAGGAATTGTCTGTGGGAACTCCTGATGGGTATATGTGCAAGTAGGGTTCCTTTAGGTCTAGGGTGACCATGAAGGCCTCTGCTGGAATAAGAGGCAGCAAGGTGGGGAGAGAGCATTCTGAAGGAGGATACCTGAAGATGTAGGTTTAGAAAGGTCAGACCTAAGATGGGTCTCCAGGGGCCATCTTTTTTGGGACCAGGAAGAGACGGGAATAAAACCCTTTTCCTTCTTGTCCTGGAGGAACAGGCTCTATGGTGCCTAGCTGTAGAAGATCTGCCAGAACTTGTGGCATGAGATGGGCCTGTTTTTTGGAGAGGGAAGGGATGGCTGTTCTGGATGGCTTCTCTTTCTAGTATAGGAAGTACCCTTTTTGGATAATGTTTAAGACTCACTGGTCTAAAGTGATGGACTGACAAAGGGGAGACAGTGGGAAAGGCGGGCTGAAAGGGAGAGGTGGGTAAGGCAGTCACGCAGTACTGGGGCTTCTTCTGTCCTAAAACGGCTGTCTGGGTTGCTGTGGTGGAGCAGAGCATCTGGAATTAGTAGGTCTTCTGGCCCCCTCTCCTGAACCTGGAAGAGGAGGGCTGTGGAGTACGTCTTACAAAGGTGGCTTTAAGCAGGGTAGTTCCTATAATAACTCCAAACTAGTAACAAACCAGATCCGTATGCAGGAAAGAACATCAGCTTTAATAAAACAACCAAACTGACTAAGTGCTTTCACCCACAATTGGGCTTCAGCAGAGTCGGTGTAAAACAGAATTAACATTTGTATACCAATTAGTACTAATTAATTGGACAAATTACACTAATTGTTGCATACATTTAACCCCCAAGCATCCAGTTCCCATCACATAAAAAGTAACCTAGTACGCAAAAACTTGTCTATACTAAAGCTACAGCAAAAATTTAAAAATAAACTCACTCATTCTATTAAAACACAAAGATAACACTAGAAATGATTTTAATGTTATACAAACATCTAAAACATGCACACACTATAAAAATGAGAAGTTATGTACCTACCATAACATTCCATGTTAGTTGTCTTCTCTGGATGGGTTCGGAGCCAATCCTCGGCTCTGACTCGGCCACTTACTAAAGCTCGAGAGCTAATTTTACCGGCTCGAGGCAACCCTATATCCCATGATGCAAGGCGATAACTACCCAGATCTCGTTTGGTAGCTAAGGAAAAATTATGCAATATATTCCTCCAACTGGAGAGGAGGAGGAAGAGGTAATAATTCTCCAAAAAAGACCAACCTGATCTAGTGACACTAGTAAGCTGATTAGCTGGAAAAATTGGATCAGGACTCTTCAAGGAAGAGGAACAATCTTCTCGGTCTGACCAGGCTAGGGGGATGGTGGGTGGGACGCAAGAAAGAAGGTGAGAGAAGACAACTAACATGGAATGTTATGGTAGGTACATAACTTCTCAATGTTAAGTTGTCAATCTCGCCTTCATTCTTGCTGGATGGAACCGTGTCCCTAGCACCTTTATCCTGGGTGGCTCAATGGAACAGACTCTTGAGAAAGGTGTAACCAAATTTTGCTCCGTTTCTGGAGGCCAAGTCCAATTTGTAATGCGAAACAAAGGTATGAGGAGAGGCCCATGTGGCTGCTGCACAAATAGTGTCTATTGGAAGTCTAGCCTGAAAAGCTGTAGATGTAGCTAGTGTGCTCTGGTGGAATGGGCTTTTGGCCTAGAAATCAACTCTTTACCTCTGAGTTGATAAATGCATGTAATCACAGAAGACAGCCACCTAGATAGGGTTACCTTGGATACCGGAAGGCCTTTCCTGTTCTCTGCATAAGATAAAATCAGTTGATCAGATTTCCTAAATTGTTTGGTTCTGTCCAGATAATATCTGAGTTGGCGGTGAACATCGAGATAATGTAGTTTTTGTTCTGCTCTATTAGAATAATTTGGGAAAAAACTGGAAGATCAATAGATTGATTTAAGTTTGTCTGCGATGCCACTTTGGGTAAATGAAGACGGATTAGTTCTTAGAGAAACTCTGTCTTTGTGGAAGATTAAGTAGGGAGGACGAATGCAGAGGGCATGAAGCTCAGATATTCTCCTGGCAGAAGTAATGGCGACCAGAAAGAGTGTCTTCCAAGAAAGAAATTTCAATGAACAGGTAGCCGCAGGTTCAAAAGAGGGAAGAATCAAGGATGCTAAAATTAAATTTAGATCCCACTGGGGTGGGGGGGTCTCTAATCGTAGGTTTAAGTAAAAATATACCTCTAAGGAATGCCTTGCAAAGTTTATGTGACATGATGTTGTGGGTCCAACAAGTCGATATGAAAATTTGAAATGGCTGCCAACTGAACTTTTACTGTGGAGGAAGATGATCCTGAGTGAAAAATTTTGGCTAGGAAGTCCAAGACCGAATGAATCGGAGCAGTAAAAGGATCTATGTTCCTAGCTTTTGCCCAGAAGGAGAAACGTTGCCATTTACTAGTGTAAATCCTTCTGGTGGAAGATTTAAGGGAAGCTACTATGATATCCCGGACGGGATTAGAAATCATAGGAAGCCTGGCTAGGGATGGAAGTGGAGCAACCAAGCAGTGAGGTTGAGAGAAGGTATGGATTGGTGCAGCTGCCCCGACTGGTGGGTCAGATCATCTGGAACCGGGTCCAGATGCCATGGCTGTACCAAAAGATAACGATGTAGGAACGGAAACCACTTCTGTCGAGGCCAATAAGGGGCAATGAGAATCATCTTGGCTCTCAAGGCGGTTGCTTTCTGAATTACTTGTATTAGAGGAAAGGCATAGAGAAGTCCCCGGGGCCAATCTTGGATTAGAGTGTCTCTGGGGGGATGGCCTGGAAGGGGGAAGAGGGAGAAGAAGTCGGGGCATTTGCTGTTTTGAGGCGTAGCAAAAAGATCACAGCAAGGAAGGCCCCACTTCTGAAAAATCTCTTCCGTCACAGATTGTTTGAGAGACCACTCGTGAGGCATGAGAATAGCTCTGCTCAATCTTGTCCACTATGATGTTGGATTTCCCGGGGATATGCATTGCTATCAGAAACCGCTGAGAAGAGATTGCCCAATGCCAAAGTCTGAGTGCCTCTCGACACAGTGGATAGGACTTGGTTCCGCCCTGCTTGTTGATATACCACACTACGGACATATTGTCCGTTTGGACTGCAATAGTCCCCAGGGGAAGAGAGTCGTGGAGGGCTTGCAATGTTAAAAGCACTGCTCTCATCTCCAGGACATTTATGTGCAGGTGGCATTCGAAAGGTTGCCAAGTGCCATGGACCATCCTGCCCTGATAATGCCCCCCCCACCCGATCAGGGAGGCGTCCGATGTAACCGGGGCGGGAGGAACAAAGGGTCTTCCCTGATGGACTTGAGGGGACAATATCCACCAGGTCAGATGCCTTTTGCAAATTGGAGTTATCATGACCTTGTGACGCATGGGAAGTCGTTGAAAAGACCATTGGGCGAACAGCATCCATTGTAGGGGACGCATGTAAAAGCGGGCAAGGGGAAGAAGTGTTATGGCGGCCGCCATAAGACCCAATACTTTCAGGGCAAACCTGGCCTGAATTTTGTCGCTCTGAAGAATCACATGGATGTGGTTTTGAATATCCAAGATCCTTTGGTCTGTTAACTTTACTGAAAGTTGTACGGTGTCCAATTTGGCGCCTATATAGGTAATAGATTGAGAGGGCGACAAGGCAGATTTTTCGAAATTTATAGAAATCCCTAGCCCTCTGCAAATGTGAATGGAGTAATCTCTGGCTTGGAGAAGTTGATGCCTGGTGGTGGCAGTGAGGAGCCAGTCATCTAGATATGGAAACACCTGGAATCCTTGACGTCTCAGGTGAGCCGTAACCGCTGCCATACATTTGGTGAACACTCTGGGGGCTGTAGTGAGGCCAAATGGCAGGGCTCTGAATTGGAAGTGACTGGCCCCCAGCCGAAAGCGGAGAAACCTTCTGGAGCGCCTGTGAATTTTTATGTGATAGTACGCATCCTGAAGGTAAACCAAGCACATCCAATTGTCCTTGCCCAGAAAGGGTAGAATGGACTGAAGCGTGACCATCCGGAATCTTGTTTTCTTTACAAACTTGTTTAGTTTGCTGAGATCTAATTAGAAGTTATGTACTCACCATAACGTTCCATCTGAGTAGGTAGTTCATTTGTCTGCAACTTGTGGGTTACGGATCCGATATCGGATCCGAGCCGGCAACTTGTTTCAAGCTAATGGATCCGAGCTCCTAGCTCCTCCCTTCACCCATAATCCCCTGCTAAGCCTCCATGACCTCAGATCGAGTTTGCCTCTCAATATATATCCAACAAAGGATATCTAACAACGAATAGATCCGAAGAAGGTCAGGGGGAAGGAGGGGGGGATGGTTGCAGACAAATGAACTACCTACTCAGATGGAACGTTATGGTGAGTACATAACTTCTAAATCCGAAGTAGGATGTTCATTTGTCAGCAACCTGTGGGACAGAGTCCCCAGCTACCTGCACCCTGGGTGGCCATCATGGAAGGATATTACGAAGCACCGCAGAGCCAAAGGATGCTCTCCCTCTAGAAAGCAGGTCTAGCTTGTAGTGGTTGATAACGGTATGAGATGAAGCCCAAGTGGCTGCAGAACAAATATCATCCAAAGGAACTCTAGACTTGAAAGCCGCAGAAGTAGAAATGGAGCGGGTGGAATGAGCACGAACTCCTTCTGGTGCGGGTCTACCCGAGGCTTGATAAGCCAGTAGGATACAATGGGAAATCCAGCGAGATAAAGATACTTTAGAGATAGCTTTCCCCAAGTTAAATTTGGCAAAGGAAACGAACAGCTGGTCAGATTGTCTATGGCCAGCTGTCCTATGAGTATAAAAACGAAGCTGCCTATGAACATCCAATGAGTGCAGCTTGTATTCACCCTTATTTTGATATTTAGGGAAGAAAACCGGTAAATTTATGGATTGGTTTATGTTGGTTTCTGATGCAATCTTGGGAAGAAAGGAGGGACTGATCCTGAGGTACACTATCAGGGTGAAAAATCAGGTATGGAGGCTTCACAGAAAGAGCCTGAAGTTCCGACACTCTTTTCGCTGAAGTAATGGCTACAAGGAATGCTGTTTTCCATGACAAGAATTTGAGATCCACTGAAGCAGCGGGTTCAAAGGGTGGAGCAGTTGAGGCTTGAAGAACTGAAGTAAGATCCCATGGGGGTACGGCTTCTTTTACAGGGGGTCTAAGTAAAAAGGTACCCTTGAGAAAGGTTTTAGACAATTTGGCTGACATCAAGGGCCCTGTATCATGTCCCACATGATAATGAGAAATGGCTGCCAATTGCACTTTGACAGTTGAACAGCTAGCGCCTTCCTGAAAGAGTTCAGTTAGGAAGTCTAAAATGGATGGAAGAGGAGCCGTAAAGGGATCTAGATCGCGGCGCTCCGCCCAGATGGAAAAACGTTTCCATTTACTGTGATACACTTTCCTGGTGGAGGGCTTATGCACTGCCATGAGGATGGCTTTGACTGGTGAAGAGATACCGGGAGTCCTAACTAGGAGTGGAACTGGAGCAACCAAGCTGTCAGTTTCAGATTGTCCAGGTTTGGAGTTGGCAAGTCCAATGGATGGGAGATGAGATCCGGAATGGGATCTAGAATCCAAGGGTGATTCACAAGGTGAGACCACAGGTAAGGGAACCAAATTTGTCGAGGCCAGAATGGGGCAATGAGAATCATCTTGCTCCCCAACCGCGAGGCTTTCTGTAAGAGTTGTATCATCATTGGAAGAGGAGGATAGGCAAAGAGTAGACCGGGTGGCCAAGCATGCACCAGAGCGTCTCTTGGAGATTCCCCTGGTGGGGGGATTAGAGCGAAGAAATTGTCGCATTTGGAGTTTGATGGAGATGCAAAAAGATCGCAGCAGGGTTGCCCCCATGTTGCGAATATTTGCTTCGCTACTAGAGGATTGAGAGACCACTCCTAAGGGGTAAGAAGGGTGCGGCTGAGCTTGTCCGCTAGGATGTTGGTCCTCCCCGGAATGTGCGTTGCAATCAGAAAGCAGTTGGTGGAGATCACCCATTCCCACACTCTCATGGCTTCGCGGCAAAGAAGATAAGATCTGGTTCCCCCGTTTGTTGATATACCAGACCACTGACATGTTGTCCGAGTGAATTGCAATCGTTCCTGCGGGGAGGAAGCTCTGAAGTGCTTGCAACGCCAACAGCACCGCTCTCATCTCCAGAACGTTGATATGCAGGGAGGTCTCTGTATCGTTCCACGTGCCTTGGACTGTCCTGCCTGAATAATGCCCCCCCACCCGAGGCGGGAAGCGTCCGTGGTCACCATGGTGATAGGGGGAGAGGTGCAGAAGGGACGGCCTGTATGGAAGTTCGATGCTTGGAGCCACCACAGTAGCGCCCTTCTGCAAGCCTTGCTGATAGCAATGGGATGGTGGAGAGGAAGGGATAGGAAGGACCATTGCACTAACAGAGTCCATTGCAGGACTCGCATGTTCAAACGGGCGCATGGAAGGAGTGTAATCGCTGCTGCCATGGAGCCTAGTGCCCTCAGGATCAATTCCGCTGGAGAAGCCTCTGAATGAAGGATAGCCCGCACATGAAGTTGTAGGTTTCTGATTCTCTCGGCAGTTAAGAAGGCTCGCAAATCTCTGGTGTCTATTCTGGCACCTATGAATTCTATGATCTGTGTTGGAGCCAGTAGAGATTTGCCGACATTGATAGTAATGCCTAGTTGTGGGGCTAGATGGAGAAAGAAGTCTCTGGCCGAGCAAAGTAGATGCCTTGTTGGTGCGGTCAGGAGCCAGTCGTCCAGGTACGGGAAGACCTGAATTCCCTGGAGTCTCAGTTGGGCCGCAATCACTGCTAACACTTTGCTGAACACCCTGGGGGCTGTGGTGAGGCCAAAGGGAAGGACCCTGAACTGGTAGTGATTGGCTCCCAGCCGGAAGCGAAGGAACCTCCTGGATCGTTTGTCCATTAAGATGTGGTAATACTCATCCTTGAGGTCTATAGAGCACATCCAATCGTTCTCCCTCAAAAGGGGGAGGATAGATTGAAGAGTGACCATTCGGAATTTTTCCTTGGTTACTGACAGGTTCAAGCGGGAAAGGTCTAGGATGGGTCTCAGATCCCCCGTCTTTTTTGGCACCAAAAAGAACCTGGAGTAGAACCCTAATCCAAGCTAGTCTTGGGGGACGGGCTGGATGGCTCTTTTTCTTAGCAGCTGCTGTATTTCTGCGGCCTCCCTCTGATCGGGTGGTACATGGGGGAGGTTCTTGGATTGGGGGACATGAAGTATTGGTATTTTGTACCCTCTGGATATGATGCTTAGCACCCAGCGGTCTGTTGTGATGGACTCCCATGCCGCTAGATGTTTTGAAAAACGCCCCCCCGACTGCCTCCAGAGTGGAGCAGCCGGGCAACCCCTCAGGGCTGCTGCGCGGGCCGCTCAGAGAAAGGTTCTCTGGACCCAAAGTTTCTCGGAGCCCCTCTGCCCCTGGGGCGACATCCTCCCTTGTCCACCTCTGCCATGGTAGGACTGGTTGTCCGGAGCTGGTTGGGAATGTTGTGATTTCCGGAACCACATCTTCTTCTGACCCTTTTGGTTCCTTGAAAAGGACCGCTGGGGAGCAGAGAGGCGGACTCCGACGGCAGACGTCTTCCCGTCCTTCTCACTCTGGACAAGTGTCTCGCGAACTGTTTTGCCAAATAGGGCAGAGCCATCAAAGGGGGCGTTCGCGAAGGACGCTTTAAAGGGCTCCGTAAAGTCGCAATGACGGAGCCAGGCCTGACGTCTCATGACTAAGCCTGCTCCGCTAGCCCTAGCGGCTCCCTCTGTGGCGTGGGACAACAGCCGCATAGAGGTGTTTGAAATAGATCTCAGAGTGGCCATTCTGGTGGAGTACAATTGTTTATCCTCCTCCGACATGGACTCAGGGGGGGATGCAGCGTATTCTTTGATAAGATCCCGCTGCATCCTGATGACATGTGCCATATAGTTCAGAGACCTTACTGAGAAGGTCGCTGAACTAAAGACTCGCTTCCCTAAGCGATCCATTAAACGGGACTCTTTGCTCGGTGGATGGACTGAGGTTCTCTCCTGAGCCAATTCCCTCTTTGTGGCTGCCGCCGTCAACGTGGCATCTACAGGGGGGCCCTTACTCCAATGTGACTGGTCTGAGGGGGGGGGGCTAAGAATCCTATCCGGTCGCTTCGGTATTGGCTCCACGGTGTCCGGATCCTTCCACGCCATGGTGGTAATGAGGTCCACACCAGGGGGTCGGCTGGAGGGGACACCCAGGAGGTAGACAGGCCTGCCTCGAATGCCTCCAGAAACACGGACTCGTCAGAGGAAGACTTAGGGGCAGACCACCCACCTCTGATTCTCAGCATCTCCATGATGTCACCAAAGGAGACATCCTCAGGGGGCAATCTTGGGGAGCCTTCCCCTTCCTCCAAGTCCGTGTCCTCGGTTAAGGACTCAGGGGAGTCCACGTGCCTCCTTTTGCACTTATGCTTGCGGGGAGCTTCCTCGGGGGCCTGTCCGAGGAGGCCTCGCCAGCAACATCTTGTTCCAATGGAACTATCTGTGACATCGAAGCAGGCTGTCCCTTTGGCCGGGTGATGGAAGCCTGGCCCAGCAGAGAGGGAGTGCAGGGAGGAGTCGATGCAAGGACCGGGGGTCCGGATGCTCTCAACAGAGCCCTCTCCACAACATCGAATGCCGAGGGAGAGCCACTCTCCAATGGATCCGTAAGTCGGCTCCCGAGGGACCAGTGTGCTCTGACCTGGACATAGCCGAAGGCACACTGAATCCCCCGGATCCGAAGCTCAGACCACGGCTCCGAGAGGTCGGATCCGACAGGCTCGAAGGCAGGGTCGGATCCGAAGTACCAAGTACAGTCGGCGCCGACCCACCCCCGGCTCCAAGGCTGCTCGGCTCCGAGCGCTCCGAACCCGGGTAGCGGGTCAGAGAAGGAGCAATTGGGTGGAAAAAAGGTGTCGAGCTCCCCCCCTGAGGGGGGGGGGGGAGGCAAGAGCACTCCCATCTGCAGCTGGGCCTGGATGAACCTTCGCATCATCCGGTCCAAGTCTGCATCTGATAAACTGAAGGTAGATCTCGAGGAGGCCACCGAGGCAGGCCTGGAATGCCGCCTCGATGACCTCGACTGAGATCGGGTCTCCTCCTCCTCGGGCCCCGGGGAGAAAGAAGGGGATCGGAGCCGAGGAGGAGGAGACCTAGAAGCAGTGGAGGGAGAAGCCCGCTTAGCTGGCGGGGCCGAAACGGAGGTCTCGGCCTGCCGCTTGTGGTGCTTCTCCCTCCGTTTCTCCCTCCTGGCCTCCCTGGCCTCCGACACTTTAGCGGGAGTTTGAGTCCCAGTCAGAGGCAGGGGGGCAGGAGTGGCAGCCACCACAGGCTGTGGTGGAGCCACAGGAGCAGCAGAGGTAGCGGAGGGCGAAGCCGAATCCGGAGGTAGAAGTCCCGCCAGGACCAGCTTCGACCTCCGTTCTTTCAGTGCCCTGGGGTTGAATGCTGCACAGATAGTACAGCCCCGAGGTGAGGTGTTCAACCCCAAGGCACCGAACGCACCGAGTGTGGCCATCAGCCGGGGAGAGCTTATGGCCACACTCGGTACATTTAGAAAATATGGCTTTTGGGGCCTCAGCCATTCCTTTTTTTTTTTTTTAAACTAAAAAAAGAAAAACAACTACACACACACACACAGGTCCCAAAAGACACGCAACAAACACTCACACACTAGCGACCAGCGAAGGGAGGGTACTAATTAAAAAATAAGGAACCTAACTCAGACACACTTTAAAAGTATTAATTTAAACTAAAAAAGAAATTCCTGACGAAAAGTACTTAGAAAAAGGTAACTTTTTCCTCACTTATCTGAAGAGCTCAAAAAGGATCCAGCCATCACAAGCGCGGCAAACTAGATCTGGGGTCATGGAGGGTTAGCAGGGGATTATGGGTGAAGGGAGGAGCTAGGAGCTCGGATCCATTAGCTTGAAACAAGCTGCTGGCTCGGATCCGATATTGGACCCGTAACCCACAGGTTGCTGACAAATGAACATCCTACTTCAGATTATTGGTCTCCAGTCCCCTGTCTTTTTTGGTACTAAAAAGAACCTTGAGTAGATTCCGGATCCTATTTGGTCTGCTGGGACTGGCTGGATGGCTCTTTTTGCTAGCAGTTTTGATATCTCTGGTACTGCTAGTTCCCTTAGACCGGGTGGAACGTCTGGAAGGGTTGCCTTTTGCTAAATTGAGGTTTGGATAAAGGGAATTTTGTAACCCTCGGATATGATCGACTGTACCCATTTGTCTTGAGAAAGGGAAAGCCAGGCTTTTGGGTACAGCGATAATCTTCCCCCGACTGCCTCCGAAGGTGGACAATCGGGCAACATCTCAGGGATGCTGGAAGAGTTTGTCAGAGAGAGACTCCCTGCTACCCTGATTCTGCGGACCCCCTCTGCCCCTAGGGCGGCGTCTATTGTTGTTACCCCCTCTGCCTCTGGGGGTAAACTGACCTCGTGCGTCAGGCATGGCTCCTTGAGATTTGCAGAATCACATTTTCCCTCCCTTCTGACCTTTTGGGTAAGGTCTTGAAGGAGTGGAGAAACGGACTCCTACGGCAGAAAGAGTCTTGCCATCTTGTTCGCATCTAGTCAAGGTGTCTTTCACTTGAGGTCCGAACAAGGTCGAACCATCAAAAGGAGAGTTTGTGAAGGACGCCTTGAAGGGGTCTGCAAAATTACAAAGCCGCATCCAGGATTGACGCCTTAAAACCACTCCTGTGCCTGTTCTACTGCTCCATCGGCTGCATATGAAATGAGCCGCATGGAGGAGTTAACAATGGAGTTTAGGATTCCTAGCTGTGAGTTAATTTTATCCTGGGACCCAGCAGCCGACGGATCCTGTAAAACTTCTCCCAACTCTTTAAGAACATCTCTTTGAAGGTTGGTGAAGTGACACAAGTAGTTCAGCGACCACATGGCAAAGGTCGCTGAAGAAAATATCCGCTTGCCGTACCTATCCATAGTCCTGGAATCCTTGTTAGGAGGATGGACAGGTACTGAAGGATCAGCTAATTCCTTCTTGGTGGCTGCAGCCACCACCATGGCATCAACCGGGACACCTTTTGTCAAAAATTGCCTATCAGGTGGGGCCGTGATGAATTTAGAAGGCCTCTGAGGAATGGGTTCCACCGAATCCGGGGCCATCCACGTCCACAAGAGGGTCGAAAGGCGGAGACACCCAGGAGGTGGAGGGTCGAGACCAGAACGCCTCCAGATATACCGACTCATCCTCGGAAGGATTAAGGGAAGGCCAGTTCCCCCTCTGCTTAAGGAGTTCAAGGATGTCTGAGAAAGAGACATCCTCAGATGGGGACCTTGGGGATCCCTCCGACTCATCCAAGTCAGTATCGGATGTAATAGACTCGGGGGAGTCTAGATGTTTCCTCTTACATATCCTCTTATGTGGAGGCTCACCTGACGGGTCAGGAGAAGCCTCGGAAGAGGAAGATATCCCCAGTGGGGAAACCTGAGGCGTTGGATCTCTGGGTCCGGGAGCAAGAGAGTGGGAAGAGACGTCAGCAGGCACTGAAGTGGGAGGAGCTGATGGAACTGACCGCTGACTACGCCCTGGGGCTAGTACACTCCTCATCACCTCGAAGGCTCCCCCATCAGAGAGGCCAGAAGGCTCCCGCTCCGAAGAGATAGGAAACCCCAGGCCGCACCGACAAGGACGGCTCCGAGGCTGATGTCGGGGTTGAGCTCACCAGCGCCGAAGCTCCGAGAGGGAGAACATGGGTCGGACAAGGGTCCGATGCCACTCGCCCCCTCGGAGCAGACGAGAGAGACCAGACGCCCGGATCCCTCCAATGAAGGCATCAAGGAGGAGATCGGAGCAGAGGACAACCGAGCCGAAGGGGGAGGTGGTATCGGCTCCGAAGCCACAACAGTCACGGCTCCGAGGAGCTCTGGCTCTGAGCTCTGTAGGAGAGTCGAAGGAGGAATGTTAGGTGGATGTGTAATAGCTACCGTCTGGTGAGACGGGCTATGGAGCATTTGGGCCAATGCCTGAGACTTTAATAGTCTACTCAACACTCTCTCAAGGTCGTGGTCGCAGAGCCTGAACGACCGAGAAGACTGGTTCCGATGGCTCCGCTCCGAGAGCAGGGGTGATCTCGGAGCCGAATGTATAGACTCCAACGAAGGGGATCTTGATCTCTTTCTGGAGATGGGTGGAGCCGAAGGAGCCGAGGATATGTCGGCTCCAGCCGGAGCTGACAGTGAGTGCCCAGATTTAGTGGTATCGGCGCCGGGTGGAGCCGATACTGTAATCTGTGACATAGAAGGATTGGCTCCGGCTGGAGCCGATCTCGTCACAGAAGGCGAACCAGTAGCCGATGGCTTAGGGCTTGGAGCCGAAGGCTTAACCGGTTTCGAGGGCTTCCCCGGAGCAGACTTAGTAGGGGAGCTCTCAGGCTTTAATAAGCCCCTCAGTATTAGTTTATTTCTGTGCTCCTGCAGGACTCTTGGGCTGAAGGCGTGGCAGACAGCACAAGAGTCCTGCAGGTGCAGATGTCCCAGGCAGCAAACACAAGAAGTGTGACAGTCTGTCAGAGACATTTTCTGACAGCACGAGTCACACTTCTTGAAGCCAGAGACCTTTGTGTCCTTCGACATAACTGTGTCGAGGGAGCACTAAGTAACAACACACACACACAATAAACACCCAATCCAAATAAAAATTAAAACAGGGATACAAACACACCCAAACACCACACAGAATCCTTGACAAAAAATTAGGAAAGGGGGAGGCTTAAGGCCTAACTTAGGGGAAGGGATAAATAACTGGAAAAAGGGGAAAACACTAACGGAGAAAGGGTTAAAAACTAATAGTTAAGAGTTAACACAACAACGGTAGTGGACTAAAACTAAAGGGGAGTGACTAAAAGTCTGAAATTTGAAAAACTTACCAGGAGCCGGTAAAAAATGCACCTCGGAAGCGAAAGCGGCAAATGAGATCTGGGTAGTTATCGCCTTGCATCATGGGATATAGGGTTGCCTCGAGCCGTTAAAATTAGCTCTTGAGCTTTAGTAAGTGGCCGAGTCGGAGCCGAGGATCGGCTCCGAACCCATCCAGCAAGAATGAAGGCAAGATTGACAACTTAACATCTGTGATTTATATTTTAATACACATGCTGTTGAAATACTATCATTAATGTCTGGTGTACTGGATGTAATGTAAAGTTTTAAGATCTCCTCCAAAATCGTTTCGGCAGTCTCAATGACAAAAAATAAAAACATTTTAAAATCACTGCAATTCTTACTATGATTAAATAGGGCATTAGTAGATTTTTTTTTATTTTTAATGTCTCTATTATGCTCAAGTATTCGTAATCTCAGTTGTCTTGTGGTCATACCCACATAAAATGCAGTACAGGATAGACATGTAGCCACATACACCACCATACTTGTGTTACAGTTACAATACGCAGGACATTTTAATGTCTTCTTGTAACTGCATATCTGTAGGTATGGTCCGTCGTTGATAAATTTACAAGTGCTACATGTACTGCATTCACCCATCCTAGCAGGTCTCTGACTAGTTGTTCACGAAGATTTTTCAAAGATCTTTCAAGTTCTGACCTATACTATTGATAAACCTTGGAACACATCCAATTGTATCTTTTAATTCGAGTAAACACACTATCCCATACAGAGTGTATAATATTCTTAACCTTGGTTCCCATTGGATTATACTCAGTAACCATACCAGAATGGTAGTTATGACCGGGGTTATTATTGTCATGTATTGTACCAAGTTTTCTATTGTTATCCAGAAAAACAGGCCTAAAGTCATAACGAGGTGAGGGGTGGAATTGAAAAGTCATTGCGAATTCTTTCTGTAAGGGGGTGGCTTAGATGTGGAAGTACTCCATTGCTTAGATCTCTGCATACGCAGAGACTGTAATCAGGGAGAGCTATTTCCCCTGGGCCTAGTTTGAGATGGCCTTGAGGGGGCTGGAAAGAACCAATGTTTATAGGGGTAATGCCTACTGAATCTTGGTGGCTGCACTTGCAAAAAATCTTTGACTGACTGCATAGAATTACCGTTTTCTTCCATCTTTTTTAAAACCTTTTCTGCTTTGGTGCCAAACAGATTTGTCCTTATTCAGAGGCGCGTCCATAATTTTGATTTGACATAGTCGGGCAAGGTCTGTTCCTTAAGTCAGGGATGCCTTCTAAGTAAAGAACCTGTGACTGCTGCCTAGCAAGATGCTTCTAGGGTGTCAAGCCCACATTGCAGGGTATGCTTGCTGACTTGGTTTGCAGAATGCATAAGCTCCTGTAAACCTTTACTTTCTGCACAGTCGGGAAAGGTAGATAATTTTGGCTTAAGTTCCATAGTATGTTGCTGGTATTTCAGCATGTGGAACTGACAATTCAATGCTCCAATGGCGGGAGTTGCAGAGGTGTATACTTTTTTACCCCATCTGTCTAAAGCTCTGGGATCCCTGTCCGAAGGAGTGGGATTCTTAGCTGTAGTACCTTTTATTCCTTTAGGTCTTTGGGAGATGACCTCTGGGGTCAGCAGTAGGATTTTTGAAGAGAAACTTGTTAGAGTTAGGGACTCTATAGTACCTGTCAGGTTTTCATGGAGCAGAGGGTAAACTATCAGGAGTTAGACTAGATTCCATAAAGACATCATCCACATCATCCAGATCAAGAGGGATAGCTAAGGGTCTGTACTGTGTGAAGTCAAAAACTCCCTGAGCCTCTTTTTGGACTGAGGATAATCCTGGCATTCTCAGTGGAAATGCTCTCTCAATGTATGTAGGGTTTCACCAAAAGATAAATCCTCTGGAGGGGAGGCTGAAGGAATGGATTCCTCTGCATCTGAATCCTCATAGGCAGATAAGGGCAGGTCTTCATAATCAGAAACCTCAGTCGGACTCTTGGTCAGATAAAGCTGCTGGGGACAAGTCTCTTTCTTTTAGCATGGAAAGGCTGGCTTCCCCTAATCAGCATGATTAGGTCTTCTGCCATTTTAAGCATCTGAGATTGTGGCAAGGAAGCAGGTGCTTGAGTGTGGGTAGTCTTTATTTTAGGTGTAGCTCGTACACTTGGCCTGAGAAACTCTGTATTTTAGAAAGAACTGAAAACGCAAAAGAAGTTGTTGGTTTGTGTCGAATATCGGTAATGCGAAGAACTTCATTAAAAGCCAGTGCCTGCTCAGCGGCTCCGGTCTGGAGTAGAGAGAGTCCAGGTAGAGACATCCGCAGGTTCTGTAGTCAAAGAAGAGTCTCAAGGCATACCAGACTCCGAACGGGTCTCGGTAGAGGCCTGTAAATCCATCGAAGCGGGCATCAGGGGCTGCGAAAGCACCTAAGTACCGGCAAACTGGCAACTAGGTTAACGGAAGCGTCTGTTAGTCTTGGTCCTGTGCGGTCCATCTCTGTCTTTATCCTTAAGTTTTTTCGGAAGATCGGTAGTCAGATGGCTTACTGAAGCCAATTCGGAAAACGGAGATCGAGAAAATACAGTTGTGTACACTTACCAAAAATGTAGATGTTCGAGTGTATTCACAATTGCAGTAATTACATTTGGGTAATCTGCTGGCAGGTTGCCCTCATTTGGCCTGATTAACATTAACTAAGTCTTGAGTCCTGCATCGGTTGTTGTCCCTTCTTCCATGACGTCAGGTCGTCAGGGGTATAAAACATGCAGCCGAAGCCATTACATCAGTTTTTCTTGCCCCAGATGTCAGGTGCCCAGCAAATGGGGAGCAATATATATATAGATAGATATAGATATAGATATAGATATATATATATATATATATATATATATATATATACATATACACACACACATATAAAATTAAAAACACAAAAAAATATACCACCAAACAAAAGCAAACAAACCAAAAAGGCTTTTAAGCATAGTAAATGAAAGTAGAAGTATAGTAAGAGAAAAACAGGGAGCTGGAGGGAGAGTAAGCAAGACTGCAATAGTGAATATGAATGTCCTTGGGGGAAGTGACCTCAGCACAAGAAGCTGTTAGCAATTGGTTGTTTGGGACCATTCCTAGCTCTTTTGTAGTTCACTGCTTAAAATCTGCCTCTGGGCGTTTTTTTCTGGCTATACTGCTCAGACAAGCTCCACGTGGGATTACAGAGTGGTCCTAGCAGCAAGGAACTTGAAAAAGTGACTACCTTCTGGATTTAAGTATCTTTGCTTTTTTTTCACTGAAAATAGCTTCTGCTGCTTACTTTGAACTAGCCTGAACTGTTTTTTTACTGATTACTGCATTTATTTTAAAATCTGCACTTAAAGTTACATTTAGTCGAATTTAGTCGAAAGTTTGCTTGTTTGTTCAATTGAACTGTGGAGGCTGCCCACTAAAGTGTGCTAGCCTGTGTAACTAATTTATCACTGTCTCTGCATTTTCTGTGTATTTCTGCAAAAAAAACAAAAAAATAATCCTTGTTTTCCCGCCTTTCTCGACTAGTTTAGACCAGTAAACAGGCATTGCTGTATTCTGGGCTGTGGTGTAGTTCCTGTGTTGTCCATTACCTTACTTGGATAGAAGGAAGTTTCTTTGCTCACCAGTGGGAGTGGGGAGCCTTGAGCAGCCTACCTGTCCTTGGGGGAAGTGACCTCAGCAAAAGAAGCTGTTGGTAATTGGTTGTTTGGGACAATTCCTAGCTCTTTTGTAGTTCACTGCTTAAAATCCGCGTTTGCACGGCTTTGCGCGGTCGTGCGCATAGCGCAGCGCCGGTTAAACTTTTTCTGGCTCCGCCAAGTCTGCTCTTCAATTTTTCCCTTAGAACTGTTCTACTTGCAATCTAAACAGCCTATACTCTATCTGAAAAGCTCAGCACTTGCTCCTAAAGCATTTTGTATAAAGGTAAAGCACTCTTAAACGAAAGTACTTCATTCACCTAAATTCTGTTGAGTACCCATTTCCCTATAGGTCCTTTCTGACTCAGTTACACAGCAATCTTTTTCACTATTTCTAGCATGTCGAAGGGTCAGTTGCTGGCGTCCTCTCCTGTTCAGCTGGTGAATCTGGGAATCTTGAGGCAATGTTACAATTGCCTCATACACAGACAACCCTCTCCTCCCAACAAATACAAATATATGCGAGAGATGCAACTATATAGCCAAACTGGAGACTGAGCTATCTCAATTCAGTACTGGCAAGACCAGTCAGGAGGAGAAGGTAACCACGCACACCACAAACCCAGTCTCACATAGAACTATCACAACTGCAAGCCAAACACATAAACACACAAAAACATACTCGGAGGCGCTGATTAAAAATCTACCAAAACAACAGAGGCCTCCAAAGCAGACACCCGAGCAACCGCCACCTCAAGACATAGCACATGCAACACATAGTTCACAAAGTCAGTGTGCTAAACAGGCACAGCCCTTAAGGCCAAACAACATGCCAGACACACTTGTAATAGGTGACTCCATAGTCAGGCACACTGACGTCCCGCTCACCAGACTGAACAAGGGGAGGGTCACAGTAAGCTGCCTGTCGGGAGCTAGAATCCGCCACATAACGCAAGCACTCAGGTCACTCCACAGCAAGTACAAATATGACTCAGTCATTGTACATGCCGGTGTGAATGACCTGAGACGTACCTCCCTGGACTACATGAAGAGAGACATAGATGAGCTCTCTGATTATGTAGCCCAGGCCGGTATGACCCTGACCCTGAGCAGCATCTTACCCTCACCAAGAATGATGCCACAGTACAAAGACAAAATGATCAGTTTTAACAATTGGCTTAATTACTGGTGTCAACCTAAGGGGATCCAGTGTCTGTCTGCTTGGGATGACATGCTTGACAAGCCACGCTGCTTCGCAAGGGATGGCTTGCACCTGTCACCCCTGGGCTTCCGGATATTGGCCAAGGCTCTTGCCACCCCCATAGTGCCTTTTTTAGGCAAGGCTCAAATGACAAACCTACCTCCCTAGAAAACACAAGTGGAAAAAAACTAAGAGTAATGCTGCTCAATGCCAGAAGTCTAAACCTCAAGATGCACGCCCTCGAAGCCCTCCTCAGTATGGAGAACATCGATGTCTGTGCAGTGACTGAAACCTGGTTCAAGGCTCCTGAGAGCACCCCAGCACTATCAGGTTTTACCTCATATCATGCTTTCCGGCCCCGAAACTTGGACCGAACCACAAAAGGAGGGGGAGTATCCATTTTCATCAAAGATACCCACACCTCCAGGTTAGTGGCAACACACGAAGCATCGGAGACTATCCAGGTGCAAATAACCATAGGCAAAACTGCCTTACAGTTTGTAGCATGCTACAGACCACCCTCTCAAACTCAGGAACCCCACACAGCCTTCCTGAAGACACTGGAGAGTATGAATGTCTCTCCAAATACCATCATTTTGGGAGACTTCAACTACCCAAACAGACTGGGAACATTACTCAAGCCCCAACACCCTAGCCCAAAGGTTCCTAGAATTCATAAACTCAAATGCAATGGAACAACTAGTCACCATTCCCACAAGAGGAGACAATATACTAGACCTGATCATCACAAACATGTGGACAAAATGCTCCACACCGGAAGTACATCCCTCTTTGGTAAGATCAGACCATAAATTAATCTCACTGGAAATCCACATCCCGCCCCCACCCCCTGCACAAAAGACCACAGTGAAGAACTTCTCAAAAGCAAACTTCACACTTCTTAAGACTGAAGTGGTATCTTTCAAGGCCCCTGGGCCAGTGGAAACCACAACCCACACTGCTGAATCTTTTGCAAATGCCTTCTATGGGCACCTTCAAGTATGCATGGATCATGCAATCCCAAATAAAACCAAGACCCATTCCCCCAAAGGCAGGCACCCGGTCTGGTGGACCCCAGCCATAAACAAACTTTACAACAGGAGGAGGAAGCTACTACATGACAGAGCAAAATCCCTAAAAGGGAAGGCATCTCTGATCAGTACTAGCAAAAAACTACGATCACTCATAAAATCATCCAAGGCCAACTTTGAGAGAAAAATCACAAAAGACACAAAAGACAATCACAGGGCCTTCTTTAGCTATGTTAGAAACCTGGGTGGAAACTCCCAGATATGCTCAGAGTTAGTCCAAAATGACACAAAATACACTGAACCCACTGACATTGCCAACATTCTGGCAGACAGGTTCAGTGCAAATTTCTCCTCCCCCCCCCAAAAAAGGAGAAATAACCATCCCAGCAGAGTGTAGCCTCCCTAACATCTCAGATGCCCAGGTGAGAGCCTCCCTCTCTAAAGCTAAAAACACAGCATCAATGGGACCGGATGGTGTCCCGGGCTGTGTGCTACATGAACTCCAAGAGGAACTAAACCCACACATAAGGCTGCTGTTTAATCTTAGCCTTACTACAGGATACGTACCCAAAGAGTGGCGTACGGCAACAGTGGTCCCACTTCACAAAGGCGGTGCTTCTACGGACCCTGGAAATTACCGCCCCATAAGCTTGACGAGCCTGGTCTGCAAAGCTATGGAGAGGATCATTATGGAACTCATAAACAAAGACATTGGGGACCTACAGACATTGGATCCTACCCAATTTGGCTTTGTCAAGGGCAGATCCTGTCTTTTGAACTTGAAACAGTCACTAAGGCCATTGATGAGGGCAAGGCAGTTCACACAGCCTACCTTGACCTTGCAAAAGCCTTTGACAATACCCCACTCGGGCATCATAAACAAACTCACCAGCTTAAATACAAACTCATATATCACAAGATGGGTTGCAAACTGGCTCAAGGACAGAACCCACACGGTCAGAGTTGCTGGAGCTATGTCAGACTCTAAGCCAGTCACAAGCGGTGTCCCACAGGGCTCAGTCCTGGGACCCCTCTTGTTTGGCATTTATTTTTCCGAGGTACAGGCAAACATAGGAAGATTGTGGCAGACAAAGTTCGCAGATGACTGCAAACTGGGCGCCATAATTGATACTCCAGCGGACACAAACATCCTTCAGAGAGGCCTCATAGAAACGGATAATTGGTGCCAGAGCCATGGTCTTAAGCTGAACGCCAAAAAATGTATAGTCATACCCTTTGGGAAAAACAAGGTACCGACAAATTACCACATAGGCAGTAATCCATTAAGTACGGAAGAGGTAATCAGGGACCTAGGGACCCAGGTTGACAGTAACCTCTCAGTTGACACTCACATTGCCAAAGTGGTTAGGAAGACCTTCTATATTGCCCACCTTATCATGAAGGGTTTCACATCTAGATCAAGAGAGGTCATTGTGCCCTGTACTCTTCTCTTATCAGGCCAATGATTGAGTACAATGCCCCATTTGGGATGTATCTCACCCGACACCTGCAGCAGTTGGAAAGACCCCAAAAGTTCCTTACCAAGAGGATAAAGGGTCTTAAACATGTGTCATATGCTGCCCGACTGAAAAAACTCCAGCTCTATTCAGTCGCATACCGCCTACTCAGAGGTGATCTGTGCCTGACGTACAAGGCCATGTCCAATCCTGAATTAATGGACATGCTCCACCTTAGAAAATCCAAATCCATCAGAGCCACGAGAACAAGTGACTTAAACCTCAACACAGAAATAAATAGAACGTGCTGGAGGGACAGATTCATAACCCAGAGACTCCCTACACTCTGGAACAGAATCCCAGTCCATGTTAGGCAGAGCCCCTCACTGACTCTATTCAAGAGAAATCTCGACGAGTGGATGGGAGATCGTAGGTTTACCCCGGGGTTCATCTCTGTGTCACTACTAGACAGAGGCATAGTAAACTAAACCCTAAAAGGGCGTAGTATTCTCATCCTAAGGGGTGGTGTAAGCCACATACACTCTGGCTAGGCTTATAAATGCCCTAGAGCAGATAGCCTAGTACGAACCTATGAACCTAATACACTCGAACTACATTTATGGTAAGTGTACACAACTGTACTATGTTCTTCGTGTTTCACTGTTGCAGTCATTACATTTGGGTAGATTCCCAAAGCTATGGTTGGGAGGATGGATTTATACAGCATTAGGACCAGCTATAAGGCCCTGCAGGACAGCAGTGGCAAAGCCAGCTCTGGATTTAGAGAAGAAAGGTAAATGGTAATGTTTGGTGAACATATGAACTGAGCTCCAGGTAGCAGCTTCTAGAAAGTCTCTGTTAGGAACACCTCTGAGAAAGGCTGTAGAAGTAGATGCAGCCCTGGTGGAATGAGATCTGATCCCCTGGGGGATAGGTTTACCATGGTGCATATAGCAGAAACGAATACAATGGCTTATCCATTTGGAAATAGTCTGTTTTGAAATGGCCTTTCCCTCTGCCCCTGCAGCAAATGCCACCAGTAGCTGTTCAGATTTTCTTAGTGATTTTGTCCTGCTTAAGTAATATCTAAGTTGTCTGTGTACATCCAGTGAATGCAGAATCCGCTCCCCCTTGTTCTGTGGATTGGGAAAGACAGTTGGCAAATGAATGGTTTGATTAAGAGCCACACTGGATACCACCTTAGGCATGAAGGATGGATTGGTCCTGAGAGACACCCTGTCCGCATGAAAAATAATGAAAGGCTCCAATGCCACAAAAGACTAAATTCTGAAATCCTTTTAGCTGAAGTGACTTGCTAAAAGGAAAGCTGTTTTCCAGGAGAGAAATTTTAAGTCTGCAGTAGCAGCTGGCTCAAAAGGAGGGAGAGTGAGTTTTTCCAATACAAAACTGAGGTCCCAGGCAGGTGTTGGAGCTCTCCTGGGTGGTCTTAAGTTGTTGGCCCCTCTGAGATACTGCTTTAGCAGAGGATGAGAGAAGAGGGGAGGTTCTGTGTTGTAATGAGCTGAAATGGCTGAGGTATGGATTTTTATGGAAGAAAAGGACAGGCCCTTGTGAAGCATCTCAGTTAAGTATGGTAAAATCTGAGGAATATTGGACACTGCTGTGCTTATTCCTTGTGATTGGTTCCAGGCACAGAATCTTTTCCATTTGTCAGCTTAAGATTTTCTAGTACTAGGCCTTCTCGCCTCAAAAATGACATCCATCACAGGTTTGCTGAGGGATGCTAAGGGTGAATTTAGGTGATTAGCCACACTGCAAGATTCAAGGTTTGGAGCAGAGTGTGCACAATTTGATTGTTCTGCTGAGACAGTAAGTAAGGTGTCTGAGGCAGGTGCCACGGTGGACGTTGTGACACATTGCGCAGGAGTGGGTACCAGTGTTGGCGAGAACAGTCTGGAGCAATCAGAATCATTTTTGGTTTGTCCTGTTTGACTTTTAGTAGAACTTTGGAAAGCAGAGGCAGAGGGGGGAAAGCATAGACCGATAGGTTTTTCCAGCTGAATGCTAGAGCATCCACTTTCCAGGCTTTTTGGTGATGAGTTTTTGTCCAAAATTTGTCCAACTGATAGTTCTGGGGTGAGGCAAAAAGATCTATGTCTGGACTCCCCCCATTTGCGTGTCAACATGTTGAAAATCCATGGTTCCAGTTTCCATTTGTGTGGGTCTATGAGATTTCTGCTTAGTTCGTCTGCCAGAGTATTCAGCTTTCCTGGAAGGAATTGAGCTTGTAGTTGTATTTGGTAGGTCAGGGCCGTGTTCCACAATGACATGGCTAGTCTGCAAAGGGGGTAGGAGTGTGTACCCCCCCTGCTTGTTTATGTACCACATACCTGTGGTGTTGTCTGTCTATCATTAATTGTCCTGGATGAAGGTAGTCCTTGAAGGCTGTCAGTGCATTCTGTACAGCTAGCATCTCTTTCTGATTGATATGAAGGTGCATTTGATTTGGGCTTCATTTGCCCTGAATGCACTTCCCTGCAAGATGAGCCCCCCAAATAAGTCTGTAGTTAGGATTTGGGCGGCAGGGGCTGGAGTGAATGGCAGTCCCTTGTTTTGGTGGCAGGCCTCTGCCCACCATAAGAACTCTAGTTGCAGGCAAAGTAGGACAGGAATCCTTGTGTCCAGGCTGTGCCAATGTTGACTCCATAAACCTTTTAAGTACCACTGAAGTTTCCTCATATACAGCCTTGCATATGGAATTTGAAGAATGCAGGAGGCCATCAACCCCAAGACTTGCAGAATTTGTCTTGCAGATATAGCAGGGTTTTTGTGCCCACTTGTTTGAAGTTACCAAATGAATTTGCTTTTCTGGCGTAAGGTAAGTTATCTGGGCAGCTGTACTCAAACTTGCACCCAGGAATGTAATTTTCTGAGGGTGTACCAGTTGTGATTTCTTTTCGTTTATGGTGTACCCTAGACAAGTTAGAACCCTTTTTACAAATGCCAGATGCTTTAGCAGAATGTCCTTGTTTTCTGCCTGAATTAGACAATCATCCAGGTATGGATATATTTGAATATTTCTTTGCCTGCAAAATGCATTTACTGGAGCCAGGCACTTTGTGAAGACCCTGGGCGCAGTAGATAAGCCAAAGGGCAGTGCAGAGAACTGGTAATGCAAGTAGCCTGCTTTGAAGCGGAGGTATCCTCTGCAAGATTCCATGATTGGGATAAGCAGATAAACCTCTTAAGTTTAGAGTTACCAACCAGGCATCTTTGCCTAGCATAGGAAGTAAATGTTGAAGAGGCAGCATCTTGAATTTTGGAATGTCCAGAAATGTGTTTAGAGTAGATAAGTCCAGAATTGGACGCCATGATTTGTCTTTTCTGGGTACCAAGAAAAGTCTTGAACAGAAACCTTGTCCCTTTTCCTCTTCTGGTACAGGTTGAATACCCCCATGTTCATGAGGGACAGTACTTGTTTCTGGGCCTCTGCCCACTGATTTGGGGGACAGGTCTGGCCATCCTTTTGGCACTGGCAACGTGTGGAAATGAAATCTGTATCCCTGGGATACTATATTTAAAACCCATTTGTCCTGGGTTATAAGTTGCCAGTTTCTTGCATGAAGTGCCAGTTTTCCCCCCAGAGGGGCGGCTAAACGGTAAGTGCTTGGTAAGTGTAGAGGGAAGTCATTGAGACTGTTTACCATAGGGAGGTGCCTTGTTGTTTCCAGATTTAGAGGTGGAGGCACCCCATTGTTTTGTTCTAAAAGTCCCTTGTGACTGCAACCTGGAGCCTTTGGAATGTCTGGGTTTGACTTGAGTGGCTCTCGAAGGAAATGGAAAGGACCAGTTCTTAGTAGGCCAGTGTCTACTAAATCTTGGAGATTGCACTTGTAAGAAATATTTCACAGTTTGCATAGATTTAGCTTTATCTTCCATCTTTTTTAAAACTTCTTCAGCCTTATTACCAAAGAGACGGTCCTGTTGTAAGTGAGTGTCCAACAATTTTGCTTTAACATGATCAGACATAGTTTGCTCTTTGAGCCAAGCATGCCTTCTCAGCACAGACCCAGTTAGAGCAGCCCTGCAAGAGGCCTCCAAAGAATCAAAACCACACTGCAAAGTATGTTTTCCAACTTGTTCAGCATAATGCAATAAATCCTGTAAATCTATTTTCCACACAGTTAGAAATTAACATCATTTTTAAGCAGTCCCATGACATGCTGTTGATATTTAAGCGTATGAAATTGACAGTTTAAAGCCCTGATTGCCAAGGTTGTAGAAGTGTAAACCTTCTTACCCCATCTATCCAGCGCCCTGGAATCTCCATCAGAAGGGGTAGGATTTTTAGCAGTAGAGGCCTTAATGCCCTTGGGACCGTGAGAAATGGTTTCAGGATCTGCAATAGGATTTCTGAATAGGAATTTGTGGGAGTCAGGAACCCTGTAGTATCTGTCTGGCTTACAAGGAGCCGGAGGCAGAGAATCAGGAGCAATACTAGATTCTGAATGATTCAAGTACTTATCAACATATAACGAGATTTACTGCAAATGGTGTTATGGAAAAAGTCTCTTTCCTAGTTTTCGATTTGTTGATGACCAAGCTTATAAATGAAGAATTATTTGAATTATTTAACGTAGCTCATCTTCTTATTCCATCTATATATGGACTGCCAAAAATACACAAAAACAAAACAATTCCACCTATGAGACCCATTGTGGCCGGCAAGGAACCACTTTCAATCTTTTTAGAGAATAATTTACATCCAGTTCTAGATACTTGTCACACTATCTTAAAAGATACCAAGTCTTTCTTAGAGAGACTTTATAAGTCTCGCAACTATCGACTGTGAATTTATTTTTGTTACATTAGACATCGTCACTTTTTACTTGTATTCCCAATGATATGGGTATAGAGATGATTAGAGATTTTCTCATAACTAATAATTGTTTTTCTAGTAATAAAGTCACACTACTTTGTGCTGTTAGAAATAGTTCGACAATGTTTTTGAAAATTATATTTTTCTTCAAAAGACTGGCGTGGCTATGGGCACAGCCTGTGCCAATAGCTACGCCAATCTTGTTCTAGCATATTGGGAGCATACAGCCATTTTCACACCTGCTAATGAGTTTTTTGATAACATCCTCTGGTATGTACGCTTTATCGATGATGTTTTTATGTTGTGGAAAGGTAGCACTATTGAATTAGATTGTTTTGTTACTTTTTTACAGAATACTACCAGTTTCCTCAAGTTCACGCATCAACATTCATATAATCATATAGAATTCTTAGATGTCTCTCTTGATAAAACTGACTAACAGAAGGTTAATAGTAGTATTTACAAGAAGCCAACTAGAAAAAATACTCTTCTACACAAAAGGAGCATGCATCCTAAACATGTTGCTAAAAATTTGGTTAAAGGTCAAATTTATAGAACTTTAAGGTTGCACAATAATGATATGGAAGCTAGCAATGCCCTTACAGAACTAAAATCAGAATTTTTAAAAGAGGCTATTCTGAATCAGAAGTGGACGTGTTTATTAAGGAAGCATGGATACAGAGATCCACTAGGTGCAAACCATTTTTTTATCTTTCTAGTGATGAATTGCTTCCATCTACATCATCTGGTAACACTTCAAAAAACTTTAGAGTTGTTTTGCAATATTCTAATGATATTGATAACTACTGCAATATTATCAAGAAAAATTTGAATATTTTATGTGAGATTCCAGGTTTTATTGAAAAGTTTGGTGAGACACCCTCATTCTCTTTTAAAAACAATAAATCATTAAAACAACATATGTGCCATAAATCAGCGCATCCACATGCACCTAATTCCACGAGGATAGGTACTTTCCCATGCAGAAATTGTTCTGCTTGTAAGTTCATTTATAGTCAAGCACTGCATATACATCCTTCATGTCACATTAAAATCTCTTTACATCACTACGCAGATTGCAGAACTGAGAATGTTGTTTATTTTGCCTTCTGCCAAAAATGTCATGCTTATTATGTTGGAAAAACAAATAGAACCTTCAAAGACAGAGTTTTAGAACATCATAGAGACATCAGAAATCAAAAGGAAACAAATGCATTGGGCAGTACATGTTATGAATACTGACTCGACATATAGTTTTAAGTTTTTAATTCTACAAGTTCTCATCTGTTTCAATAGAGGGGGTGATATAGAGAACCAAACAGAGGCTGCTGAGCAAAAGTTGATCCTCTTATTAAATGCAGAAAAACATCCTGGGTTGAACAATATGTTTTCTTTAAAACCCTTTTTGAAAGCACGCCCTCAAACAGTAGTAGTTATATACTACTTTATAATTAGTTTTTGTTTTTGACATACCATTTGTTTTTAAGATGTCTTTTATAAAAGTTTGAGATTTTTCCATCTCTTTTTTAGTATTCTATTAAATTATTAGCTCAGTTAATTGATTAATGATATTAAGCTGTGATGGTAAGCTACTATTTAAATGAATGTCTTTAGCAAATACAATTGTTTGAAGCAAACTGTGAGTCGTGAAAGTGCTTACCTCTGCTTTTTTGTTGTTTTATTAAAGTTTCTGCTCTGTTAAGTCTACGTGCAGTTTATACTTCTACTAACCCTGTAGTATCTGTCTGGTTTACAAGGAGCCGGAGACAGAGAATCAGGAGCAATACTAGATTCTGAAAAAACATCATCAGCAATGTCTAGAACAGGAGGTATAGCCAAAGGCCTATGCTGAGGAAGAAGAAGAAAATCCCCAAGTCTCTTTTTAGATTCAGAGAAATCCTGACTTTCCCAGTGGAAATGTTCCCTTAAGGTATGTAAAGTTTCCCCAAAGGAAAAATCCTCAGGGGGGGAAGCAGAAGGAATGGAATAATCTGCAGAGTCCTCATAAGTAGGTATAGACAAATCCTGTTCATTAGAAGAGTCAGAAGAAATAGAATCCTGTTCAGAAGATTCATAATAAATGTCTTGCCTAGGCCTATTAGAAGGAGGGGGCTGGCTACCCCTGATCAGAGTAATTAAATCTTCAGCCATTTTGATCATTTGCTTTTTAGGCATAGGGGCCTGCACATGTGGCCCAGGCGTTGGTTTTTTTAGACATAGATTTAGATTTTGGCCTTAGTTTTGAAAATGGCGTTGGTCTAATATACAAATCTGCAGGCCTGAAAACACCCCCAGAAGCCGGTACCTGCACGGCGGCTCCGGACTCATCCAAGATAGAGATATCCGCGGGTTCCATAATTGAAGCATCTCGCGGCATACCAGACTCCGAAATGGGTCTCAGTAGAGGCCTGCAAATCAGAAGTAGCGGTATCAGGGGCTGTGAAAGCGCCTGAGTACCGGCGAACTGGCTTAGGAGAAGCGTAGTCTTCGGTTTTGGACCTCGACGGCCTCTCTGTCTTTTTCTTTGCGTTTTTTAGGTATTCCGGTAGTCGGATTGCTAACAGACGACATTTCTGGATAATTAAATCGTGAGCCAAAATATTTAGAGGCAAAAATATACCGACATTTAATAGTGCGTTGATTAAATTTGGCACAAAACCGACAGCAAGGTACGTTGTGGTCAGGGCCTAGGCAAGGAATACAGTACAAATAAAAATCCTTATGAGGTATTTGCTTTCCACAAGTAATGCAATTCTTAACTTTTACTGACATCGGTAAGGAGCAAAAAAAAAAGTTTCCCCAATGGGGTACTTAGCTTTTAGTTGAAGACTTTGGTTCTGAAAACGAAAATTTCAGGAGTCTGCCGACCGGCACTTGCGAACTGCTTCTGCTTCGGGCACCACGTGGCAAGAAAGACTGATGTAATGGTGTCGCCTGCATGTTTTATACCCCTGACGACCTGACGTCATGGAAGAAGGGACAGCAACCGATGCAGGACCCAAGACTGTTAATCAGGCCAACTGAGGGCAACCTGCCAGCAGATTACTCAAATGTAATGACTGCAACAGTGAAACACGAAGAACATCGAAAGTATTTAGCTCCAATAAGGGCCGGACAAAGAATAGTTTGGGCATTGAACAAAGCACAAAACCTACAGCGAGGTACTTCGTGGTCTGAGCCTAAACAGGTGACACAGTAAGAATGGAAATCTCGGTGTGGTATTTGCTTTCCACAGGCGAGACGATTGTTAACTTTTTCTGACATCTGTTAGAGCAAGAAAAAAGGATCCCTGATGGGGTACTTAGCTTTAGAAGACTTCAGAAGGACTCAATTCGGAAACGAAAACTCAGGCAGAGGCCGACCGGCACTCGTGCGAACTGCTTCTGCTTCGGGCTCCTTGGCAAGAAAGACTGATGTAATGGAGTCGGCTGCCTGTTTTTATACCCCTGACAACCTGACGTCAGTCCTGAAGCAACAGCAACCGACACAGAAATACTAAGCCTGGCAGGATAACAAGTGTGACGACTGCAACAGTGAAACACTAAGAACATCAGGTGGAACTGCTGAAGGGGAGGATGACTCCACTTGCAGCAGTTCAAAGTACCTTTTTTGGGTGTCAGTCATTTGGGAAGTGTCCCATTTAAAGTAATCCTTCATCCCTTCATCTTAGTGATGGGTCTCACCAAAAGTAATGTCCTCAGGGGGAGAGTCCCCCTCTACAGATTCCTCATCTGGAGAGTAATATTCCTGGGAGGAGGCAATCTGGGAAACATAAGAAATGGACTCCTCTGATGAAGAGAAAGAAGAGTCATGTTCTTCCGTGACCTGAGGGGTTATGGATAGGAGGGAAGAAGCAGAGACAGACCTAGGGCTCAGAAGAAGCAGGGTAGAAATGGCTGAGGGCTGAAGCATAAGGGCCATGAAGGCCTGCATGAGAAAGGAAGTGAAGGCCTGCCCAATCCGGTGCGACTTCTGAAGAAGAGGAGGTATGTTTAGTTTTCTGCATCTTTTTGGCTGGAGAGGAAGTAGAGAGTGGCCTGGTGTCAGGTCTGGAGATTAGCACATCCGAAGTCTGGATTCCTGCCGATGGTACCACCAAAACTGGTTCCCTGTCAACCTCAATGGGTGTCTATGTCTGAGTGAGCTCTGAGGACGTGCTGGCTGTGAAACGGCTTCCTCAAGGGACGTCGCTGCAGTCGTCAGATCCTCCAGGCACGCCTCAACCTCTAAATCAGCAGTTGGTGGTGCTTCGGAAAGCGGAGCGGCAGGTGAAGGAAGCCTAGAAAACTTGGCCTTCTTGCACAAAGGTTCAGGTGTGGCCTCCGATGAAGGATCCATCCTAAGGGCTAACCGTTTGAAACGTTGGGTCTCAAGGTAGAGATTTTAACGCAGCAAGACAGCTGCGCGAGGTCTTGGGCACAAACGATTGAGAAATAGCACAGGAGGAGTGATCGTGTTCCCAGCCTAGGCAAAAAAAACCACACCTGTCATGGGCATCCTTATGGGGTATCTGGCACCCGCACTGGCACTTTCCCTTTTTTCCTGACATCAGGTAAAGGCTTCAACATCCAAGCGTTGGCTAAAACAATCGTTAAAAATAAAAAAAATCAGAAACCCAACGGGCTATTTATCTTTAAGATGCATTGTCTGCGGCTGAAAGGTTCTGAGGATTGTGCATACAGACGTCACATTTAAGGCCCCTTGGTTTATGGCCCTACGTGTGACGTCCCACTCACACTACAGCAGCCAAATTAAAGCTTTTGTATAGAAGCCGACGTACAAGTCACCTGAGGGCAGGAAATCCCACACCTAGAATACTGCAACATAGGAACAGAAGAACATCATCCTCAGGACTTCTTTGCCATCAGTCTGAACGCCATCTTTGATAGTCAATCTGAACGCTCGCTTTGTTTGCTGACTCACCACGCTGTTTTTCAGGTAAGTGCCCTATTGGGGTTTTTGCTCTTATTGTTTTCTTTTTGTTTGTTGCTTGTGGGGTTCAAGTCATCCAGAAAGGGTAAATGCCAGTGTGGGAGACATATTCCCCATAAAGATAGTCACAAGCAGTGTTTACTTGCCTCGTGCTTCCCATAACCTGCTTGCCAGCTCCTAGCAATGCTGGTTACAGTGTCTTCCACAACAACCAAGGTCCCACGGAACGCTGGCTTAAGACCGGAGTTGGCCTTTACAGGGATAAGAACAAAGCTGATAAAACCTCTTGCAAAGACAGACATTATGTACATAAACCCAAATTAAAATTTGCTCTTACAATGATGGTCTCCAAAAACAAAATTCAACAGTTCAGTCAGATTTAAACAAGGAGAAAAAGGAGTACCTTAAAATCAACAAATGTTATACTACCACCAAGAATGAAGTAGGGCAGATTTCTTAAAATGTTCATTTCTGTGAGACTTCCGCAAGCCATGCAAAACTGAAGCAGTTAGAACTGTGCTTGTACAGCAGAAGATTCATGTAACTTTAAAACTCCACTGAAAGCCTATGCAAATGTTCACAAATACACATCCCTAGGTGGTCCTTCAATCATTTACTTGGACTGATGTTAAAAATACATTTCTATTTTATTAAAATCTGAGTGATTAACATAATTCATAGGGGGTAAGCCTTGATTTTTGAAGTATATACAGATTTAATGCCACCATCTCCCCCTAAAAGTGTACCCAATCCCCCTACACTGACAGTGCATATTTCTGGACAGCATTCCAGTTTCAAACTTAACTCCTAAAATTATAGGCTTAAGCAAAAAAAAGTTTAGCCAGCCCAACACTCTGGAAAAAAAATTACATTTATGAGAATTTATTTAGTGCAAGTATAGTAAACATGCCATGGCTTTTTAAAATTTAAACTTCAACATTTTCAGCATCTTACTGCACAACAATTCCAAAAAAGTACACAGACCAATATTTTTGGCTATGCCCCTGAGCACACAGCATTATAAACCAATGAAATCAGGCAGCCAGGGGAAGGAAAAGGAGTTCCTGTGTTACAGTATTAGTAAAAGCACCAAGAAGTCAAAATGCAAAATTGTTACTAGCTCTGACAATTTCTGACAGATATAATCTAGAAATGTCAGTTGCACAAAAAGAGAAGGTTTGAATGCACACATTTAACACAGCCTGTTAAAACTGATGTCCAAAATGACTTCACTTGTACTTAGTCTTCCATAGATAGCTCAGAACTCTAAGAATTAGCTACAGAAACAGACAACCTTAGAAAAAAAAAATGAATTCACAAGCATTTTAAAATTACTATCTGGTAAACATCTGCCCTTTTCATAATTTGACAGGACAGTACTATCCAATGCAACAGCTTCTTACTTTATAAAAAAAAAAAAAATATATATATAACTTGTATGTTCGGACATTAAACACACACAAAACAGAATTCAAAGACCTAACTCACAAACTGTTTTTTCCTCACAGAAATACATATTCTAAATTCCCCGTAAAGAGAACTGCAAAAATATTTTTAAATGCACAAACTCAAACGACAGACGAAATAAGAACTGCACTTTGCCAATGTTATAGTAATTTTAATTTCAGTAACACTTCAGGTTAAAGGGTCTAGAAAGCAGAGAGCAAGCAGCTCAACCAGCCTCCGGTTCCCCTCTGCAGGCTTTGCAGCCATAACTCCATGGACAATGACTGGCACAAAGATGGGTTTGTACACACTGATACAGATTTTGAGCCAGTCAACTATACTTTGACAGGTTTAACACCCATACATAACTTAGAAGAAAGATGGAAAACAGACATGATGTTCTCTCATCAGAAATAAATCTTCCACTGAAAGAGTTGGTGGACAAGCAAACAGAAGGGGACTGGCCTGCACTGAGAGGAGAGACTATGAATGGGGCTCTGCAGAGATAACACAAAAGGAAAAGCTGTCTCTAACACCACTGGTTTACATACAGCAACAACGAGTGAAAAGGCTACAATCTTTCTGTGCTGCGGTATGAGGAATTTAACAAGTTAACTAATGGAAGTGCTTGAAGGTTATAAAACCTTCAATGAATAGCAGTAAAAGAAATAGAGGCCAGCTGATGCATTTTTCTGCCGGAGCCTTGCCTATCTAGAAGCCTCAATGTGGAATGAATGGGTATTCCTGGTGAAAAAACTACAGTACTTAAAGTAAACCAAAGCAAGATTGAGCTACTACAAATGACCACACAGCCTGACCAAAGAGACTGCACTCTTCCTGAAACTGCTGCTGGAATCAAACTGAAATCAAATCCTCTAATCCACAATCGTAGCTTTTGACCAACAAATACCATGATTCAATGATAGCTTTACTAAACACAAATTCACTTGATCTAAATGCTTTTGTCTCCAAAAGTTGAAGAACTTCAGAAAACTCTGAAGTCCTGCAACAGTTACAAGGGTAAAAGCACTTAGATCGACTGAGTTTGTGGTTAATAAAGCTATGTTTGTGTTTTGCAAAAAGATCAAGTGAATAATTTGTGGTCAGTAAAGCTACATTTGTGTTTTGCACTGTGACATTTGTGGTTCAAAAGCTATGACTGTAGGTTGTAAGATTTAGTTTCAATTAATGATTCCAGCAATGGTTTCTGTAAGAGTGCCACCTCCTTGGTCAGGATGTATGAATAACTGTAGCAAGTACAGTACTTAAACAAGGATAACAAGCGAGCATCAAATGCAGTATTACTCTGGGTATCACACAGGTGGCAAAGAAGGCAAACAATCCCTTTGCACAAGTTACAACCAAGTAAACCACATACCAGTGGGCAGAAAACACCACACACAGGTCTTCTGCTGGAGAACCTCTGACCTCGGCGCCTGCAGTCTGCAATCCCACTGATGCACAGCTCTTCAACTTTTCTTCAATAAAGAGTTTTCATTTCTTCAGTATAAGCTCACCACTAATTCAAGGTGAACATTCAGTCTTGAATTTCACTTTCTCCTTTTATTTACTTCACTTCTGTTGATGGGGCTATTGCTACATAAATACATTACTTATTTGCAACAGGGGGTAAATCAAAAGTAACACTGACTTAACACAACACATATACAAAATGTTTGAAAAAATATAACAGCAACAACATAATGAAAGACAAAACAATGTTACCAACCTGAATTTCACAGAAACGAATGAAATCCACTGCCAAAGAGCAAACAAGGAAACAGTCTAACAAATATATTTTAAGTGATGGCTCCCTTGCACAGACAGGCCCACTTGCCAAGAAACACCCATTTTGGTTTGCGTTTCATTTCACCAAATTTAGTAACACTTATAAAAGCATTACTATGCAGGACTAATGATGGCACCTCATGAATGGACCAAGATGAAGGAAAGACATGCAGGTAAGAAAAGTTTGGAGTAAGCAGATGAGGCATGATGCAAACACAATCTTAGAAACTACAAAGGAATAAGAATTTTAAAGTCATAGCAGTCTGTATGAGGAGCTGAACTATTTGGTGCTGGAAAAGTAAGATGGAAAGAAGAACTTCAATACAACTTTAGATGTACACTAAATGTTAAACTTTGTGCCCCCCCCCCCCAAAAAAAAAGGGACAGGAAAGGTTTACCAGAGGAGGGAGACAAAAAAAGTTACAGCTTCTGCAGCAACATGCACCTTGCTGACTGAAAAAGAAAATCAAATGCAATTTCAAGATACAACACAATCCAGCTGCTCCTTGGTAAGCAGCACACCTTCCAAAGCAGCAGAAAATGGCATTTTATTCCTATTCATGTCCCTGCACATAAATATAAACAAACCCATTGCAAACATCTTACAAGATTTAATGTACATTTATTCTTAACACATGGAACATATAGTATAAAGATTTCATACTGAATAAATGATATTCATTAAGCAAAAAAAAAAAAAAAAAAAAAAAAATAAAAAAAAAAAAAGGAATTTACATTAAGTTTTAGCTACATCATCTGAAATACAAATATGCAGAATTCCATCAATGAAAAGTCTCAAATTGTGTTTCTTCTTCAGGAACTTTGACTGAACCTAAAACTTTTCACACCTTGATTAGAAAGAAAAAAGGTGAACTGCCAACAGACAGTAGTGACTTTATACACAGAAAGACCTGTACACCACCTTCCCCAGAGAGGAAACTGAGGAAGAATTTGATTTTTTATCTCACTGGAGAAGGTCAACTCCTTTCTTTACGCTAGTATAGGAAAATGCAAGGGATCCAATGGGTTATGCGCAATCTGCATTATTATATATATATATATATATATATATATATATATATATATATATATATATATATATATATATATATATATATATATATATATACACACATATATACATATACATACATACATACATCATATATGCAGTGTGGCACAGAGGTTGCAGCTAAAGTATAAAAACAGTTAGAGGTAATTGTAGGGTAGGAGAGAATATACATACAATCTTTGTGTTGGGGAAGAGGTCAGGGTGTTGTAGGTTCACACATGATACTTTGGGGGATAAGCTATAACTTTTCTTCTTTGACATTAACTAAAAACATTATTAAAAACTACAGCTTGCAGCCAGTTTGGCGCTTATCAATATGAAACATTGTTACAGTAGATTTACAGTTTAAGGTGTACAGTACATGAAGTCCTGCACTCTACTGCAGAGGCCTCCTCTATTTATAAGGCCTGCTTGCAACTGCTAACTTCTTGGTTCCTGCAAGATTGTAATGTACAATGATTAACCACACAATTCAGAAGCTGTCTGCTTCCAAAAATTTGCCATAAAAACTATGAAAGTGGCGCCCATCAGAGACAGAACAAGATCTTGTGTATGTGTATATATATATTTTTTTTCTTCTTTCCCCAAATTCACTGTAAACAGCACAGCAACTTTGGTAAAAAATAAAAACAAACATAAAAAAATAAGTCTTCTACACAGGCAGAACTTGTAAAGAATTCAGGTTATCCTTTCAAAGTAAGGAGCAGGACAGGGCAAATAGTGGAATTTGAGGTGGTTTTGCATAAATAAAACAACAAAAAACATTCAGTTTCTAAGTTTCCACTCACACGCACGCACTCAGGGGTTAAGACATCCCACAGTTGTCATGACTGGCCAATTAAAAACAGTACATCACAAACCACTTGTGAAACTGAAGAGTTCATCAAAGGTGACACTGAGATGTCCAGCAGCCTTGACTCATATAACGTGAACTCTGAATGGTTCTCTTCTACTTTAGCCAGTGCTAAAAGAGCCCGTGCTGCCCTACGCATCATGTCTACACTTGTTGGCTCGAAAGGCGGATTCTGCATATGTATCAGGCTAGGCTGGCTCTGTTGAAACTGCGTGGCTGCCAAGCTGTCTTCTAGAAAACCTAGCAGATTTCCAATGCTACCCTTTTGCATTGCAATGGTTCTGGCTGCCAAACTGTCTCCCTGGGCTAAATTAGCCAACAAAACTGTAGCCATCTCCCGACATACTGCTGTTTTTCTGTCACCTAATACACGTACCAGTGTCCCATAGAGTTTCTCCAAGCGGCTAAAAGGTGGTGTAGCTAGAATTAAATCAACATTGTTGTCCTGGATACTTAACTTGCTTAGGGACTCGAGGACTAGTCTTTGAGGGGAAAGAACAGCATTGGGCCCAAGGGTGGGGAAGGGATCCAGGGCCTCTGCAGAAGGACACACTGCCCAATGAAGCAGACCATCTAGAATTGGCAAACAGATACTTTCTGGATATTGAGAGAGATCAAGCTGACCAGAAATATTGGCCAAAGTAACAAGGGTGTTTTCACGCAGCATTTCCAAACAGTCCCACCACCACTCATCCTTGTCACAGCTCACCCCTTCCTCCTCCTCCTCATCTTTCTCATAAGTCAGTGGAGCCTGTTTGCGTTCTGGGTGCTCATGGTGAAGCACAATTAGTTTACCTAGAATTAGCAGCAGTCCTGGGTGTTTAGACATTTCTAAGTCATTTCCAGGCACAAAGGATAAACTTCTAATGATATTAGATATACAAATACAGCGTTTAGCTAGAGAGTCTTGCCAGTCCGATGCTGTACATAGTGGGGTTTCATCCTTGCTACATGGCTCATCCTCAAAAATTTTAATGTTCTGATGGTCCTGAGAAGGACTGACACCAATTGGAAGCTTGCCATTATCAATGTCTGCTTCCGCGGAGTCTGTGTGATCTTCTGCTGTCAATGAGTCAGTCCTTGCAGAAAGCACATCCCCTACGCTTGCTGCAATACTTTCTTCTAGTGCCCTAACTAATGATGAAGCATCTCCCTCTTTAGTCACCTGTTTGTTTAGCTGTTTCCTTTTAGAAACAGAAATGATGGGTGTCCGTTTTCGAACTGGCAGCTCTATTCTGCTCTCAAAGTGAGTCTGGATGTGTTCTGTAGTGTCTCCTCCACCAATCTGCCAGTGCACCAGTCCACTGTCAAACTCCTGAACTCGCCCTAGTTTGTTGGAACAATCCACCACAAATGGATCATTCTTTTTTACAATCTTTAAGGGATATCTATCAAATTTACTAGCTTGCTTTGGAGTCTCCTCAGATTCTGATGGTAAACTCTCTTCAGATGCAAAAGCTGCTTCTTCTTCACATGTTGAAGTCTGGTCATCTTCTAGACATTCCACAGGTTCAGAGTTGTGAAGCTTTTTAAATTTTTCTGGATCTAGCAGCATTTTCTGTCTTGGATCTCCAACTTCGTACTCCTTTAGAATACCAAAGATCTCAATAAGGCAGCGACGACAATACTCTACCAGAAGCTCCAACAATCCCGGCAGCTGAAATGTTAAGAAGAAACTGTCAAAATGCTACAAAAGAATTATTATTAAAGTATACATAAAATGCTATGGACAATAGGAAATAAAGGCAGAAAAAGGCACTGGTGAGTACGAATAACTAAAAAATAAAGCAAAATACAGCTAACAACCTAGGGACCATACTCTGTTCAGCTACTACTCTTCCTCCAGCTAAATAGAACACTGAGATCACCACCTACAGACATATGAAAGGTTATATCCCACAGTAATTAAATGAAAAGAAGTTATGTACTTACCATAACGTTCCGTCTGAGTAGTTCTATTTCATTTTTCTTCAACCTGTGGGTACCAGATCCGAGCTGGCAAATTCACTAGCATCTGCTCCGAGCTCCAAGCTCCTCCCCTTACCCATAATACACCACCAGCTTCCAACCCCCAGATCAAGTTTGCTGACCCTTATACTGATAACCCGACCTGAAGAACACTATGACCTAAAACTGCAGCCAACAGGCTGTTCATATGACAAGGTCAGGGGGAAGGAGGAAGGGACGGCTGAAGACAAATGAAGAAGAACTAATCAGATGGAACATTATTGTGAGTACATAACTTCTTTATCTGAAGCAGTTTACTTCATTTGGTCTTCAAACTGTGGGACAGAGTCCCCAGCTACTAAACTCCTGGGTGGCCCTCATGGAAGGATATTTCAGAGCACCACAGGACCAAAGGATGCTCTCCTTCTAGAAGTCAAATCCAATTTGTAGTGAGAAATAAAGGTATGAGATGAGGACCAAGTAGCTGCAGAACAAATATTACCCAATGAGACTCTAGGCCAAAAAGCCACAGAAGTAGCCATTGACCTAGTGGAATGAGCTTTCACCTGACCCAGAGGGGAGACACCTTTATCCTTACAGACCTGAGGGATGCACAAGGAAATCCACCTAGCAATAGTGACCTTGGAGATTGTTTATTTCTCTAAACCCTTTTTGGGTAAACCTAACGATTGATCAGATTTACGGAAGTTTTTAGTCATGTGTAAATAAAACCGTAACTGTCTATGAACATCCAACAAGTGGAGTTTGTTCTCTACTTTGTTAGCAACGTTTGGGAAAACAGGTAAGTTAATGGTCTGATTGATGTTAACTTGTGATGCAACCTTAGGAAGAAAGGATGGATTGGTCCAAAGGGAAACTGTATCTTTATGGAAGATCATATATGGAACTTTAATGGACAAAGCATGCCATTCCGAAACCCTTTTAGCAGAGGTGATAGCTACCAAGAATGCTGTTTTCCAAGATAAAAACTTAAGATCTGTGGTTGCAGCAGGTTCAAAAGGCGGAGCAACCAAAGCTTGAAGAACCATAGTAAGGTCGCATGAAGGAACAAGAAATTACCTCTGATAAAGGCTTTACACAGTCTGGAAGAGGCCAGGGAGGCAGAATTCGCACCCACGTGAAAATGAGAGATGGCAGCCAACTGACCTTTGATAGAAGAAGAGCTTGCTCCTTGTTGAAAAATATTGGCTAGGAAGTCAAGAATGGCAGAAATAGGAGCCGTGAAAGGGTCTAAACTCTTTTGAGAAGCCCAAAAGGAAAAACGTTTCCATTTGCTGAGGTAAATCTTCCTGGTTGAAGACTTATGGGCTGCCACCAGAATAGACGTAACTGAAGAGGATAATCCAGGAGTACTAGCGATCATGGGAACTGCAGCAGCTAAGCTGTGAGCTTCAAACTGTCTGGGTTCAGATGAGGAACCCCCGATGGGTGTGAAATCAGATCCTGAATGGGATCCAAGGCGGAGCCAGAAGATGAGACCAAAGGAAGGGAAACCATACCTGGCGTGGCCAAAATGGGGCAATGAGAATCACTTTTGCTCCCCAGTCAATAAGCTTTCTGTAGAAAGCTCGGAATAAGAGGTACTGGGGGGTAAGCATACAGAAGACCGGGAAGCCAAGCATGGACTAGAGCATCTCCAGGGGTCTCCCCCGGCAGGGGGTTCAGAGCGAAAAACTCACTGCACTTCGTGTTGAAAGGAGATGCGAAGAGATCGCAGCAAGTCTGACCCCACTCCAGAAAGATCTGCTCCGTTACTGAATGATTCAGAGACCACTCTTAAGGCATTAGAATAGTCCGACTTAACCTGTCCGCTAGAATGCTGGACCATCCCGGAATGTACATTGCTATGAGAAAGCGACCGGTGGAGATCACCCATTCCCACACTCTCATGGCTTCGTGACAAAGGGGGTAAGATCTGGTCCCTCCCTGTTTGTTGACATACTAGACCACTGACATGCTGTCTGACTGAATTGCAATGGTTCCCAGAGAAAGAAAGGCATGACGAGCCTGCAACGCCACAAGGACCACCTTCATATCTAGAACGTTTATGTGCAAACTGGTCTCGAGACAAGACCACAGGCCTTGGACTGTCCTGCCCAAACAATGCCCCCCCATGTTGGGAGGCATCCGTGGTCACTCTGGCTTGGACAGGGGCTGGAACAAAAGGTTGTCCCTCCAAGATTTCCAGAGAGCACATCCACCACAGAAGGGATGACCGGCAGACTCGACAGAGGTGTACTGGATAAGATAATGGAAGTTCCAACAGGGACCATTGTACCGCTAGTGTCCACTGTAGTACTCGCACATGTAACCGGGTGCACGGAAGAATCGTTATGGTGGCTGCCATTGAACCCAAGGACCTCAACACTGATTGTGCTGAGGGAAAACATGCATCCTCAGGTTTTGTACTCCGTGGTCAGGAAGATTTTGCATTGCAGTGTGTCTATCTTTGTCCTAATGTAGTCTATCACCTGGACAGGAAAGTGATTTGGATGCGTTGATTGTAATCCCCAATTGAAGAGAAAGCTTTAAAAAATAATCCCTGGTTTGAGAAAGTAGATGCCTGGTGGGAGCAGTGAGGAGCCAATCGTCCAGTTAAGAATAGACCTGAATTCCCTGAAGCCTCAGGTGAGCCGCTACTACCGCCATCACTTTGGTGAACACCTTGAAGGCTGTGGTGAGACCAAAGGGTAGGGCTTGAAATTGGTAATGATAGACTCCTAGCCAGAAGCGCAGGAACCTCCTGGAGCTTCTGTGCATTTTTATGTGATAGCAGGCATCCTGGAGGTCTAACGAGCACACCCAGTCGCTCTCTTGCGGGTATGGCATGATGGACTGTAGTGTGACCATCCGGAATTTTTCTTTGGCAACTGACAGGTTCAGGGTAGATAGGTCCAGAATGGGCCTTAAGTCCCCCGTTTTCTTTGGCACCAAAAAGAACCAGACCGATCCAAACTGATCTGGGGGGACGGGTTCAATGGCTCGTTTTTCTAGAAGCCTGGAGATTTCTAATGCTGCTGCCTCCCTTTGCATGGGTGGTACGTCCGGGAGGTGATTGGGAGGAACCACAAAGGGGTAAAGTATCCTCTGGATATGATCAGAAGCACCCAGTGGTCTGATGTTACAGACGCCCATGCAGCCAGGTGGAATGACAATCGTCCCCCAACGGCCACCAGAGTAGACCAGTCGGGCAATCCCTCAGGGTTGCTGACCGGGCCTGTCCGAGAAAGGTTCTTGAGACCTAAATTTCCTCGTAACCCCTCTGCCTCTGGGCCAGCGTCTATCCTGTCCCCCTTTACCTCTGTGGGAAGAAGAGCCCTGAATGTCCCGGGAATACTGTGACTTCTGGAACCACATCTTTTTTTGCCTTCTCTGATTCCGGGAAAAATATCTTTGAGGGTTCAAGACGCAGATTCCGATGGCAGACAGTGTCTTCCCGTTCTTCTCACTCTGGACTAAAGTTTCTTTGATGGTCTTACCAAAAAGAGTAGAGCCGTCATAAGGGGTGTTGGCAAAAGACGCCTTGAAAGGTTCCGAAAACTGACTGTCTGAGCCAGACATTGCGCCTCATGGACACGCCGGACCCAGCAGCTCTAGTCGCTCCTTTGGTAGCATGTGAGAGGAGTTCGCATGGACGTGTTGGAGACTGCTTTTAAAGTGGCCATCCTCGCGGAGAACGTCTCAATGCCCTCCTGCGACATGGACTTAGGGGAAGACTCAGCCAATTCCTTGAACAAGTCATGCTGGAGTCTCGTGACGTGGGCCAGGTAGTTCAACGCCCTGATGGAAAAGGTTGCTGATGCATAAACCTGCTTCCCTAAGTGGTCCATCATCAGAGACTCTGGTCAGGGGGATGAACCAAGGAACTCTCTTGGGTTAGTTCCTTTTTTGTGGTTGCCGCTACCAACATAGCGTCTACAGGGGAGCCCTTGTTCCACGCTGGTCTATCTGATGGTAGACTCAAGATCTTATCCAGACATTTAGGGATTGGTTCCACGGTGTCTGGCTCCTTTCCAGGCCCGCGAGGTGATGAGGTCCACCAGGAGATCTGCGGGAGGGAACACCAAGGAAGTAGATGGGCCTGTGCCGAAAGCCTCCAGGAACACGTATTCATCAGAAGAAGGTTTGGGGGCGGACCAACCTCCCCGGTGGCGTAGGATTTCCATGAGGTCTGCAGAGGAGACATCCTCGGGAGGTGACCTGGGGGAACCTTCCCCATCATCCAAATCAGTGTCCTCGGTGAGGGACTCTGGGAAGTCCAAGTGCCTCCTCTTACACTTATGCTTGCGAGGCACGTCTCCGGTGGGGCTCCCTGGGGGGGGGGGGGGGACTCGCAAACCATTGTTCCTTATGGGGAACTGCCTGGGGCTACTCGAGCACAGGCTGTCCCTCTGGTAAAATGATGGGATTCGTAGACAGAGCCGGGGGGGGTCGGGGTGGAAACTGAGGAAATAGTCAAGGGTCTCGATCGAGTGGAGAGAACCCTTTCTACCACGAACACCGAGGGAGAACAAGCCTCCTGGGGTACCAATAAGGAAGTCGCTCTCCCTGGATCAGACGTGAGAATCGGAGCCGGGCCCGAAGTGGATGGAGCTCTGAGGGAGGGAACCTGGCCCAATAACTCCAGAGCCAAAGATAAAAGTTCCGCTCCCTTGGATCAGACATCCAAGCTCCAGTTCAGAGAGCTACTCAGATCCAAACTGGTTGGATCCAAAACGCTCCAGGCAGCTGTCAGCATCGAGGAGACAGGTACCGTCGGCGCAGACACCCTGAATAAGGCCATCCTCAGATCAGAATATTCTGAACCCAGTGGACAGATCAGAGAAGGAGAAATCTGTGTGAAAAAAGGAAGCGAGCTCCCCCCTCCTAAGGGAGGGGGGCTGGCAAGACGCCCCATCTGGATCAGGGTACAAATGAACCTCATCATTTTATTCATGTCTACTTCCGATAAGCTACGCTTGGATCTCGATGAGGCCATGGAATCTGAACTGGCGGGTCGAGGAAACGAGGCCCTAGATGGAGGATGTCTCTCTTCTGGCTCCGGGGAAAATATCAGAGATCGCAGCCGAGGGGAGTCACGGATTCTATCCTGACTTTTGGCAAGAGTAGAAGGAAGGTCCAGAGACCTCTTGCATTTCTCTGGTTTGAAATGCTCGTCAGATGTGTGCTGTCTCTCCCCCTTTTACGCGCCACTTCCACAAGCTTAGAAATTGGAGGTTGAGTCCCAGCCTGGGAGGGAGGAGAAGCAAGGGCAAGAGAGGAAGGAGAGGTGGCCACAGCAGCCACTGTGACCGAAGCAGTGGACGAGGCAGCTGCCTCAGACGTGGGTAGTAGGCCTTTTAGGGCCAACTTAGCCATCCTGTCCTTTATAGCATGCGGGTTAAAATCCGCGCAGATAGCACAATCCATACTCAAATGGGCAACGCCCAAGCACATCACACAAAAAGTGTGTGGCCATTTGCAGGAGACAATTTGTGGCCACACTCAGTGCACCTTCTGAAGACAGCTTGGGGAGAGCCATGTCTCTGCATAAGAAAAATTCACACTAAAGAAAAAAGTTACCTGTTTCCCACTCAAACCACTCACCACACACTCAAGGAACACAGAACACTGAGGGGGAGGGGAGGCAATACACACTAACTCTAAAAACTACAGGAAATTATCGATACACGAAGCAGCAGTGAGGGGAGAGGGAAAGTACAGTTGTGTACACTTACCATAAATGTAGATGTTTGAGTGTATTCACTGTTAGTCATCACATTTGTGTTATCTGCTTGCAGTAGCCCCCTGCTGCCTTGATTATCAAAGTCTTGGGTCCTGTGTTGGATACGGTCTCATCTTCCATGACGTCAGGTAGTCAGGGGTATAAAGTATGCAGCCGACGCCATTACATCAGTTTTTCTTGTCCCATATGTCAGCTGCCCCCATAATGGGAAGCAATTCTATACAAGGTTACATCTCCAACAAAAAAGCAAATACACCAAAAAGCTTTAAGCATAGCAAACAATAATAGAGGTACAGTCAAATAGAAGTCAGGGGGCTGGAGGGAGGGTAACCAGGACTGCAATAGTGAATACATTTGAACATCTACATTTATGGTAAGTGTACACAACTGTACTATGTTCTTTGTGTTTCACTGTTGCAGTCATCACATTTGGGTAGATTCCAAAGGTTAAGGATGGGAGGAGGTAATTAGACAGCATTAGGGCCAGCTATAAGGCCCTGCAAGACTGCAGTGGCAAAGCCAGCTCTCTCTGGATTTAGAAAAAATTGGCAAGTGGTAATGCTTGGTGAAGGTATGTACAGGACTCCAGGTAGCAGCTTCTAGGATGTCCCTGGTAGGGACACCTCTGAGAACGGCTGTAGAGGTAGATGTAGCCCTGGTTGAACGTGGGCTTAACCCTTGTGGGGTAGGTTTTCCATTGTGCTTATAGCAGAAATGAATGCAGTGGCCTATCCACTTAGAAATGGTTTGCTTTGAAAAGGCCTTCCCCTCTGCCCCTGCAGCAAATGCAACCAGCAGCTGTTCAGACATCCTGAGAGGTTTAGCCCTGCCCAAGTAAAATCTAAGTTGACTGTGACGTCCAAGAAGTGCAGTATTCATTCCCCTTTGTTCTGTGGATTAGAAAAGGTGGTTGTCAAATGAATGGACTGGTTAAGGGCCACAATGGATACCACCTTGGGCATGGAGGGATTGGTCCCGAGGGACACCCTGTCCACATGAAAGATGATGAAAGGCTCTACTGCCATGAGAGCCTGTAATTCAGACACCCTTCTTGCTGAAGTGATGGCTAGAAGGAAGGCTGTTTTCCAAGAAAGGAATTTCAACTCTGCATTTGCAGCTGGCTCAAAGGGAGTTAGCGTTTGCTTTTCCAGTACAAAATTAAGGTCCCAGGCTGGAGTAGGGGCTCTCCTGGGTGGCCTTAAATTTTTGGCTCCTCTGAGGAACTGCTTTAGCAGTGGATGAGAGAAGAGGGGTGGTTCTGTATTGTAAGGAGCTGAAATGGCTGAGGCATGAATTTTGATGGAGGAAAAGGAAAGGCCCTTGTGAAGCATCTCCGTAATTATTGAAGAATCTGAGGTAAATTGGGCGCTGCTGCACCCATCCCCTGAGTTTGGCTCCAAGAACAGAATCTTTTCCATTTTTCCAGCACAGGATTTTCTAGTACTAGGCCTCCTTGCCTCCAGAATGACATCCATCACTTGCTTACTGAGGGATGATAAAGGAGAGATCAAGTAATTAGCCAGGCTGCCAGGTTCAGGGTTTGAAGCTGTGGGTGCAGAATCTGGCCCTCCAGCTGGGACAGCAAGGCAGGAGTCTGAGGCAGGTGCCATGGTGCCAGCAGTGAAACACTGCGCAAGAGGGGGTACCAGTGTTGGCATGGCCAGTCTGGTGCAATCAGTATTGTCTTTGGTTTGTCCTGTTTGATCTTTAGTAGTACCTTAGAGAGAAGAGGCAGAGGGGGAAAGGCATAAATTGATAGGATTTTCCAGGTGACGGACAGGGCATCCACTTTCCAAGCTTGTTTGTGGGGAGTCCTTGTGCAGAATTTGTCCAATTGGTAGTTCTAGGGAGAGGCAAACATGTCTATCTCTTGGCTCCCCCATTTGTTTGTCAACATGTTGAATATCTTTGGTTACAGTTTCCACTTGTGTGGGTCCATGAGATTTCTGCTTAGGTCGAATGCCAGTGTATTTAGCTTTCCTGGCAGGAATTGAGCCTGTAGGTGGCACTTGGCAGCTTAAGGCTGTGTTCCACAGAGCCAAGGCTAGTTTGCAGAGAAGATATGAGTGGGTTCCTCCCTGCAGTTTATGTACCACATAACAGTGGTGGTGTCCACCTTTACCAACAATTGTCCTGAAAGAATGTGGTACTTGAAGACTGTCAGAGCATTCTGTACAGCTAACATTTCTTTCGGATTGATATGCAGGTGCATTTGACTTGGGTTCCACTTGCCCTGAATGCACTTCCCTGACAGATGAGCCCCCCATGCACAGTCTGATGCGTCTGTTGTTAGGGTTTGGGTGGCACGGGATAGAGTGAATGGCAGTCCCTTGTTTTGGTGGCAGGCCACTGCCCACCAAAGGAACTCTATCTGCAGACAAGGTATGATAGGAATAATTGATTCTAGATCCTGAGAATGTTGACACCATATGCTTTTTAGATACCACAGTAGTTTCTTCATATGCAGTCTTGCATATGGAATTAGAAGAATGCAGGAGGCCATGAACCCCAGGGCTTGCAGTATTTTTCTTGCCGATAGCTGGGTCTTTGTGGCCAGTAGTTTAAAGTAGGCTGTCAAAAGAACGTGTTTCTCTGGTGTAAGGTAGGCCATCTGGGAAATTGTTTTCAAGCTTGTTCCCAGGAATATAATTTGTTGGCAGGGTACAAGATGTGATTTCGTTTATGGTGTACCCCAGCAAAGTTAATTTCCTTACAAATGCCAGATTTAATAGTATTGTCCTGGCTTTCTGCCTGAATTAGACAATCGTCCAGGTATGGGTATATCTGAATATTTCTTTGCCTGCAGAATGCAATGACTGGAGCTAGGCACTTTGTAAATACCCTGGGCGCAGTAGATAAGCCAAAGGGCAGTGCAGAGAACTGATAGTTCATGTAACCTGCTTTGAAGCGTAGGTAGCTTCTGCAAGATTCCCTTATATGGATATGCACGTAGGCTTCATTTAAATCCAGTGCTGCCAACCAGGCATCCTTGCCTAGCATAGGAAGCAGCTGGTGAATGTATTTGGGATAGAGAGGTCCAGGATAGGACGCCAGTTGTTGTCTTTTCTGGACACCAGGAAAAGTCTTGAGTAGAAACCTTGTCCCCTTTCCTCTTCTGGAACAGGTTGAATAGCCCTGATGCTTAAGAGAGAGAATTTACTTTTGAGCCTCTGACCACTGATTTGGGGGTAGATCTGACCAACCATTTGGGGTTGGTAAGGAGTGGAAGTGGAATCTGTATCCTTGGGAAACTATATTTAAAACCCATTTGTCCTGGGTAACGTGTTCCCAATTTTTTGCCTGTAGGGCAATCTTTCCCCCTAAAGGAACATTCAGTTGTGCAGGGCTTGGAAGATTTAAAGTTAAGTCATTGAGACAGTTTACCATAGGGGGGAGCCTTATCACTCCCTGCTTTGGAAGTGGGAGCCCCCCCACTGCTTAGTCCCATGAGTACTTTGGGACTGAAGCCTGTGTGTTCTGCTGCTTCTGGGTTTGGACTGAGAAGGCCTGGAAGAGCCAGGTAAGGACCAATTTTTAGAGGGCCACTGCCTACTAAATATGGGAGATTGTACTTGAAGGAAATCTTTAACAGTTTGCATAGATTTAGCTTTTTCCTCCATCTTTTTAAGTCCTACTTCTGCTTTGTTGCCAAACAGGAGGTCTTGGTTTAAGGGAGCATCCAGCAATTTAGCTTTAACATGATCTGGCAAAGATTGCTCCTTAAGCCAAGCATGCCTTCTAAACACAGACCCAGTCACAGCTGCCCTGCAAGATGCCTCTAGTGAATCAAAACCACACTGCAAAGTATGTTTCCCAACTTATTCAGCAGAATGCATTAAATCCTGTAAATCTTTATTTTAAACACAGTCAGGAATCATCATTTTCTGTTCAAGCAATCCAATAATATGTCGCTGATACTTTAACATATGAAACTGGCAGTTTAAGGCCCTAAAGGCCAAGGTTGCAGAAGTGTATACCTTCTTACCCCATCTATCCAGCGCCCCGGAATCTCTATCAGAGGGGGTAAGACAGTTGGCAGTAGTAGCCTTAATGCCCTTGGGTCCCTGTGAAATGGTCTCAGGATCCGCAGTAGGATTTTTAAAGAGGAACCTGTGAGAGTCAGGAACCCTTTAATATCTATCAGGTTTTCTGGGGGGAAGAGGTAGAGAGTCAGGGGCCAAGCTAGATTACGAGAAGGCATCATCAACATTGTCCAGTACAGGGGGGATAGCTAAAGGCCTGTGTTGGGGGCACAAGTAAGAAATCCCTAAGTCTCTTTTTAGAGTCAGAGTAATCCTGGCTTTCCCAGCAAAAATGCTCCCTAAGAGTATGCAAGGTTTCGTCAAAAGAGAAATCCTCTAGAAGGGAAGCAGAGGGAATAGAGTCCTCTGCATCAGAATCATCATAAGTAGCCAAGGGTAACTCCTGGTCATCAGAGGAAACAGAAATTTCAGAATCCTGATCAGAAGAATCATAAGGAAACTCGGTCCTAGGTCTCAGAGGGGGAAGGGTGGCTTCCCCTGATTAGAGTAATAAGGTCTTCAGCCATTCTTATAATTTGTTTTTTAGGCACAGAGGCCTGACCATGTGGTCTGGGTGTCGGTTTTCTAGGCATGGATCAAGTTTTAGGCCTTGAAGAAGAAGATGGCATCGGTTTAATATGCAAGTCAGTAGGCCTGAATACACCCTCAGAAGCTGGTGCCTGCCCAGCGGCTCTGGATCCATCCAAGGTAGAGACATCCGCAGATTCCACAGTTGAAGCATTTCGCGACATACCGGATTCCGAATGGGTCTCAGTAGAGGCTTGCGAATCTGAAGTAGCGGGTATCAAGGGCTGTGAAAGCACCCGAGTACCGGCCAACCTACGACTAGCTTAGGAGAAGCATAGTCAGCAGCTTTGGACCTATGCAATCTGTCTCTGTCTTTATCTTTGTGTTTTTTCAGAATGTTGGTAGTCGGATGGCTTAACAAAGCCATATATAGATAATTGAACAGAGTACTAAAATATTTAGAAGCGTAAATAAACAGACGACGAATAGTTTGTTGTTTAAATAAGGCACAAAACCAACAGCGAGGTACGTCGTGGTCAGGGCCTAAGCAAGGAATGCAGTATGAATGAAAATCTTTATGAGGTATTTGCTTAACACAAGAAATACAATTATTAACTTTTACTGACATCGGTTTGGAGCAAGAAAAAGTTTCCCCAATGGGGTACTTAGCTTAGTTGAAGACTTCGGTTCTGAAACTCGAAAACGAAAATTTCAGGAGTCGGCCGACCGGCACTTGCGAACTGCTTCTGCTTCAAGCAAGCTGCGGCAAACGAGATCTGGGGGTTGGAAGGTAGTGGTGGTGTATTATGGGTAAGGGGAGGAGCTTGGGGCAGATACTAGTGAATTTGCCAGGTCGGATCCGATACGGATCCAGTACCCACAGGTCAAAGATCAAATGAAGTAAACTACTTCAGGTCATTATTTTTTGAATGACATACGGTTTAAAAGCACTTCTAACCTGCATCACCAATAGATCCTTGTCAGTAAGCCTAAACTTCTTACTCACTTTCTAGGTATTTCATTCCGGTATAACAATGGCAGAAGGCACTTTTTTTGTTCCCATACATTTGTAAAATGTATGCTACTCTCTTCTTTTGCTTCTGCCCTGGGTCATTGTTGAAAGTGAATGATGGATGAGACCAAATATCTGGTCAATAAAAAAAAGGACAAAAACATCTTTCCATGAGGCTTTTCCTTGACAACTTTTGAGTACATCAAAAGTTATAATAATGTCACTCTACCTTGCAAGCAACAGATGTAAATACGAAACAGTGGCACATGCAATGTTTGTAATACATGCATGCACATGTGTGTATATATATGTATGTATGTATGTATGTATGTATGTATGTACACATACACACATGGGTACGTATCACTTCATCTGAAACTCATTTCACCAAGACCAAATCACCTTAAGTTCATTTCACCTAAAACTCATTTCACCGACAAGTAGTACTCTAAAGCAAGACACTGGTATATGTCCTTTTCCCCACTGTAGTTCAATCCTGGTGTTAATATATATATTAAGGGAGGGTGTGGGGGGGGGGGCGCAGCCCCCCACCTAGTTGGCTTTTACCAAATAAAGTAAAACAAAACCAGACACCATAAACCCAAAGTATGTGGGGGGCTTCGTCCACCCCCCCCATATTATACATACGAACAATGTACAGTTGTGTACACTTAGCATAAATGTACATGTTGAGTGTATTCACTGTTGCAGTCATTACATTTGGGTAATCTGCTGGCAGGTTGCCCTCAGTCGGCTTGATTAACCAAGTCTTGGGTCCTGCGTTGCTTGCTGTCCCTTCTTCCATGACGTCAGGTCATCACGGGTATAAAACATGCAGCCGACGCCATTTTCATCAGTTTTTCTTGCCCCAGATGTCAGGTGCCCCTTAAATGGGGAGCAATATATATATATATATATATATATATATATATATATATATATATATATATATATATATATATCTGCATGTAATTTAGAACACAAAACATATACCTCCAAATAAAAGCAAATACAACAAAAAGGCTTTTGAGCATAGTAACAGAAAGAAGAAGTATAAAAAGAGAAAAGTAGGGGGCTGGCGAGTGGGTAACCAGGACTGCAACAGTGAATACACTCGAGCATCTACATTTATGGTAAGTGTACACAACTGTACTATGTTCTTCGTGTTTCACTGTTGCAGTCATTACATTTGGGTAGAATTCCAAAGCTATGGCTGGGAGGATGGAATTATACAGCATTAGGAGCAGCTATAAGGCCCTGCAGGACAGCAGTGGCAAAGCCTGCTCTGGATTTAGAGAAGAGAGGTAAATGGTAATGCTTGGCAAATGTATGAACTGAGCTCCAGGTAGCAGCTTCTAGAATGTCTCTGGTAGGAACCCCTCTGAGAAAGGCTGCAGAAGTAGATGCAGCCCTGGTGGAATGGGATCTGATCCCCTTGGGGACAGGTTTACCATGATGCATGTAGCAGAAACCAATACAATGGCTTATCCATTTTGAAACTGTCTGCTTTGAAATAGCCTTTCCCTCTGCCCCTGCAACAAATGCCACCAGTAGTTGCTCAGATTTTCTTAGAGATTTTGTCCTGTTCAAGTAGAATCCTAGTTGTCTGTGTACATCCAATGAATGCAGAATCTGCTCCCCCTTGTTCTGTGGATTTGGGAAAAAACGTTGGCAGATGAATGGCCTGATTAAGAGCCAAACTAGATACCACGTCAGGCATAAAGGATGGATTGGTCCTGAGCGCTACCCTATCCGGGTAGAAAATAATAAAAGGCTCCACAGCCATGAGAGCCTGTAGTTCTGAAATCCTTCTAGCTAAAGTGACTGCTAAAAGAAAAGCCGTCTTCCAAGAGAGAAGTTTTATGTCTGCAGTAGCAGCTGGCTCAATAGGAGGCAAGGTGAGTTTTTCCAAAACAAAATTGAGGTCTCATGCAGGAGTTGGTGCTGTCCTGGGAGGTCTTAAATTTTTGGCCCCTCTGAGATACTACTTTTGCAGGGGATGAGAAAAGAGGGGAGAGGTTCTGTGTTGCAATGAGATGAAATGGCAGAGGCATGAGATTTTTATGGAAGAGAAAGATAGGCCCTTGTGAAGCATCTCAGTTAAATATTGTAGAATTTGAGGAATATTGGGCATTTCTGTGCTTATTCCTTGTGCCTGACTCCAGGCACAGAATTTTTTCCATTTATCAGCATAAGATTTTCTAGTACTAGGCCCTTCTAGCCTCCAAAATGACATTAATCACGGGTTTGCTGAGAGATGTAACTGGTGAAATTAGTTGATTAGCCATGCTGCAAGATTCAGAGTTTGGAGCAGAGTGTGTAGAATTTGAAAGTTCTGCTGAGATAGTAGATAAGGTGTCTGAAGTATGTACCACGGAGGAAGGTGTGACATATTGCGTAGGAGTGGGTACCAGTGTTGGCGAGGCCAGTCTGGAGCAATCAGAATAATTTTTGGTTTTTCCTGTCTGACTTTTAGTAATACCTTGGAGAGCAAAGGCAGAGGGGAGAAAAGCATAGACTGATAGTTTTTTTCCAGCTGAAGGATCCATTTTCCAAGCTCTTTTGTGATGGGATTCTTGTGCAGAATTTGTCCAACAGTTTTGGGGTGAGGCAAAGAGATCTATGTCTGGGTTCCCCCATTTGCGTGTCAACATGCTGAAGATTTGCGGATCCAGTTTCCATTTGTGTGGTTCCGTAAGATTCCTGTTTAGTTCGTCTGCCAGAGTATTTTGCTTTCCTGGCAGGAATTGAGCTTTCAGATGTATTTGGTAAGTCAAGGCCGTGTTCCACAAAGCCATAGCTAGTCTGCAAAGGGGGTAGGAATGGGAACCCCCCTTGCTTGTTTATGTACCACACGACTGTGGTGTTTGTCTGTCTTTATCAGTAGTTGTCCTGGATGAAGTAAGTCCTTAAAAGAACATTCTGTACAACTAGCATCTTTTTCTGGTTGATGTGCAGGTGCATTTGATTTGGGCTCCATTCGGCCTGAATGCATCTCCCTGCCAAATGCGCCCCCCCAGCATAGTCTGATGCATCTGTAGTCAGGGTTTGGGTGGCAGGGGGTGGAATGAATGACAGTCCCTTGTTTTGGTGACAGGCCTCTGCCCACCATAGGAACTCTTGCTGCAGGCAAGGAATGATAGGAATCATTGTTTCCAGGCTGTGACAATGTTGATTCCATAAGCTTTTTAGGTACCATTGCAGTTTCCTCATATGCAGTCTTGCATATGGAATTAGAAGAATGCAGGAAGCCATGAACCTCAAGGCCTGCAGAATTTGTCTTGCAGATAACTGGGTTTTTGTGGCCACTTGTTTGAAGTAAGTCATCAACTGGATTTGTTTGTCTGGCATGAGGTAAGCCATCTGGGCAGTTGCATTCAAGCTTGCACCCAAGAATGTAATTTTTTGAGAGGGTACCAGTTGTGATTTCTTTTCATTTATGGTGTACCCTAGGCAAGTTAGAAGCCTTTTTACAAATACCAGATGCTGTAGAATAATGTCCTTGTTTTCTGCCTGAATTAGACAATCGTCCAGATAAGGATAAATTTGAATGTTTCTTTGTCTGCAAAATGCAATTACTGGTGCCAGGCACCTTGTGAAGACACTGGGCACAGTAGATAAGCCAAAGGGCAGTGCAGACAACTGGTAATGCAAATAGCCTGCTTTGAAGCTGCAGTATCTTCTGCAAGATTCCATGATTAGGATATGCAGGTAAGCCTCTTTTAAGTCTAGAGTTAGCAACGAGGCATCCTTGCCTAGCATAGGCAGTAACTGTTGCAGAGTAGACATCTTGAATTTTGGAATGTCCAGTAAAGTATTTAGAATGGATAAGTCCAGAAATTGATGTCATGATTTGTCTTTTCTGGGTACCAGGAAAAGTCTTGAATAAAAACCTAGTCCCTTTCCCTTTTCTGGTACTGGTTGAATAGCCCCCATATTCTTGAGGGACATAACTTGTTTCTGGGCCTCTGTCCACTGATTTGGAAGCAGATCTGGCCATCCGTTTGGAATTGGCAACGTGTGGAAATGAAATCTGTATCCCTGGGATACTATATTAAAAACCCACTTGTTCTGGGTAATTAGATGCCAGTTTTGTGCATGAAGTGCTAGTTCCCCCTCCCCAAAGGGGCTGCCAAAAGATAAGTGCTTGGAAATGGCAGAGGAAAATCACTGAGACCGTTTACCATAGGGAAGTGCCTTGCTACTTCCAGATTTGGAGGTGGAGGCACCCCCATTGTTTTGTTCTATAAATTCCTTATGACTGAAACCTGGAGCCTTTGGAGTGTCTGGGTTTGGCCTGAGCGGCTCTGGTGGGTACTGGAAAGGACCAATTCTTAGTAGGCCAGTGCCTACTGAACTTGGGTGGCTGCACTTGTAGGAAATCTTTTACAGTTTGCATAGATTTAGCTTTGTCTTCCATCTTTTTCAAAACGTCTTCTGCCTTATTACCAAACAGACTGTCCTGTTGTAAAGAAGCATCCAACAATTTGGCTTTAACATGATCAGGCAGATTTTGCTCATTGAGCCAAGCATGCCTTCTTATTACAGATCCAGTTACAGCAGCCCTGCAAGAGGCCTCCAAGGAATCAAAACCACATTGCAAAGTATGCTTTCCAACTTGTTCAGCTGAATGCCACATAGCTTGTACATAGTTTGCACTAATCTTATCTTCTGTTTTTTGGACTTCAAACCACCACAGGACTGCCCAAAACATGTCCTTGGAACCTTGTCATATGATTTCTTCAAATATAAGAACAGTCACTTGGACTCTTCACATCTCTAGATTCCTCTCAACTATCTGTCTCACTGCAAACATTGGGTAAGTTGTGATGCATCCTGATCTGAATCCTAACTGCTCATCTACCGTCCTACTTCTACCTACTCTGCGTACTCATTTATCAGTCATATGAAATTTGTTGCAGTGCGTCCATGAACATCAACATACTAACCATACATGGTTTTGGCAGGAATCAATCCATGCGTAAACTACTCTAGATTTACAATGATCACACTGTTTATCGCAGAAATTGTCTCTGTTAAATGAAATATTTTGTCTATAATTAGTATAACCAAAACTTTCATTGTCATTTTTGCTTTAGAAACTGTATGTTTAAATGCAATGTTTCTACTAGTACTTTTGTACATACTGTAACAAGAGCTTTGACTGTAATTTTGTTTGTAATTATTGTTTTGTTTTTTGAAGCTTTTCTCCGCAGAACTCCATTGAAAATGGGTTCTTCTAGGCCCAATGGACTATCCTGGTAAACCAACTGCAAATAAAAATAAATAAAATAATAAAATAATGCAATAAATCCTGTAACTCTATTTTCCATACAGTCAGAAATCAACATCATTTTCTGTTGAAGTAAGCCCATGACATGCTGCTGATATTTAAGCATATGAAAGTGACAGTTTAAAGCCTGATTGCCAGGGTTGCAGATGTGTAAACCTTCTTACCCCATCTATCCAGCGCCCTGGAGTCTCTATCAGAAGGGGTAGGATTTTTAGCAGTAGAAGCCTTAACACCTTTGGGACCCTGAGAAATTGTTTCCGGGTCAGCAGTAGGATTTTTAAAAAGAAATTTGTGGGAGTCAGGAACCCTGTAATATCTGTCTGGCTTACTAGTAGCCGGAGGCAGAGAATCAGGAGCCATGCTGGATTCTGAGAAAACATCATCAACAATGTCTAGAACAGGAGGTATAGCCAAAGGCCTATGCTGAGTAAGAAGAAGGAAATCCCTAAGCCTCATATTTTGGATTCTGAAAAATCCTGACTCTCCTAATGAAAATGTTCCCTTAAGGTATGTAAAGTTTCTCCAAAAGAAAAATCCTCAGGAGGAGAAGCAGAAGGGATGAATTCTTCTGCATCAGAGTCCTCATAAGGTGGAATAGATAATTCCTGATCAGAAGAGGAATCAGAAGAAATGGAAACCTGATCTGAAGATTCATAATTAGTGCCTTGCCTAGGCCTCTTAGCAGGAGGGGGTTGGGAACCCCTGATCAAGGTAATTAAATCCTCAGCCATTTTGATCATTTGTTTTTTAGGCATAGGGTCCTGTGCATGTGGCCCACGCATTGTTTTTTTAGACATAGAAGTTGGTTTTGGCCTTGATTTTGAAGATGGCGTCGGTTTAATATACAAATCTTTAGGCCTGAAAACACCCTCAGAAGCCGGTGCCTGCTCAGCGGCTCCGGACCCATCTAAGGTAGAGACATCCGCGGATTCAATACTTAAAGTGTCTCACGGCATACTGGACTCTGAATAGGTCTCAGTAGAGGCCTGTGAATCAAAAGTAGCGGGTATCAGGTGCTGCGAAAGCGCCTCACTGAGTACCGGCAAACCAGCGACTGGCTTAGGAGAAGCTTCATCGTCGGTTTTGGACCTCGACGGTCTCTGTCTTTTCTTTGCCTTTTTTTGTGAATGCCGGTAGCTGGATTGCTAACAGACAACATTTCTGGATAGTTAAATCTTGAGCCAAAAAATTTAGATGCAAAAGGATACCGACGCTTAGTACGTTGGTTAAATTTAGCACAAAACCGGCAGCAAGGCACGTTGTGGTCAGGGCCTAGGCAAGGAATACATTTTGTTTGTGTCTTTCATCTTTTCCCGGTTAGGGATCGCCACAGCGGAACTCCGGTCTGCTAATGATTGGCAGTAGAGTTTTATGTGCTGGCTTGCCGGGCCTAACACACAACCTTCAACGAAGGAACGCCCATTCACGCATGTCGCCACACAGAAGACGCTCTGAGAATCGAACGGGCAACGTGTAACTGTGAGGCGACAACGCTACCGCAGCACCACCACCGCATACAAATG
>NC_056726.1:1743329094-1743411594 GCF_019279795.1 Protopterus annectens | reverse complement strand
AACAACGTTTTGTTATGAAGTGATCCAAATCAAAGGTCAGCTACAGATTACTACTACAAGAGCAACACCAAAACATTTAACACAAGAATCTGTCATTTGTAACCCAATCTAACTCATTACCACCACCTATGTGGTGTAGAATGCCACACTTGTAGCAGCCCACAGACATCTCTGCATTCCAAAACATTTTTTTTGATAAATCAACTTAAAAACACAAGATAAATAAATTTAAAAACGTATTGAATAAAAGCTATAAAAACTGTTCCAAGTGTCAATGATATCAGAAAAAGTATTCTTTACAGTGATAAGTCGTATAGTTTTTCCATAAATACTTTACTATATTACTACTTGCAAACCCAGAATTATATTTTTTGTTAAACTTTCATAAACAAATTGTCATCTCATGAGGGCATGTTTATTGAGATATTTACAGAAATAAGAGAATATATGCTTGACTGTATAATCAGTTTAAACAATGAATATCTCAAGATGTGTAACTTACTTATTTTACATTTGTTGACCAGGAAAGTCTGACTGGATACATGAACATTTTCAGCAGAGGCCCGGGGAGAAAAGCTCCAAACAACAAGCAATGTTAGGTGGATACATAGCATGCACATTTAGATAGATAATACAAAGCTTTTAAAATTAACATAGTTACATAGTTATGAAGCTTAAAATTAAACTAGTTACACAGAAATGTGCACATCTTTTACAGTTTTAAAACTGGCTAAGACAATACATAAGTAAGAGGAAATGCAGGGCGAGATATTTGGGTTAACTGTGTCTAGAAGTTCCATTATTATACTTTATACAGCTGTAATGTGTAGAATTTAGGAAGGTCAGGTGTACAGTAGCAGGTGGAACAACAGAGTTAAGTGGTAGGTTATAAAGATTAAGTGAGAAAGCAAGGAAAAAGCAGATGTAAAGATGTAGAAAAAAAGATTATAAAAGGTTTGTAAGAGAGTGTACTAAGAGTTTTTTAGTGCCACTATCTGTATAGGTGGGAGTTAAGGGGGCAGATGTAGAGGTGACACAGAGGAAGCTAGAGGTTAAGAAAGCCGCACTTCCTCTTAATGGTATAGTTGAGACAGGGATCAAGAGAATGGGGAAGAGGGTGAGTTTGGGAAGGACAACCTGGTGGGGAGCAAGAGCATTATCCATATGAGTTTTAGGTGTTCTTTCAAGAGTCGTTGAAATGTAACCTTTGAGTCTGCTGAGGTAACAGCAGAAGGTAGGGAGTTCCAAATTTTACCAATGTAATTAAGGAAGAGAGTCCCCTGCTGTTTTACTGCTTTTGGTCACCTTGATTAGCCTTTTATCACTAGACCAAAGTTGTCTATGATTAGTTTGTAGTTTTAGTAGATTGGCCAGGGCTGGTGTTTTATCTGGAAGTAGTAGGAGTTTGTGGGAAAAGGAAAGCTGATGGAAAGTTAGGAGATTAGGGAATTCAAGCCAATTCAAGTTATTTTAGGGAATGATAATGGTGGGCTTGGTAATGGGCACCTGTAGCAAATTTGGCAATTTGATTGTAGCAGGTGTTCAGCCTGGCAATTTCTGTTTTGGGTAGGTTGGTGAAAATGGGTGAGACGTAGAATAGTGTGGAAAGGTGAGTTTGAGCAATGGTTATCCTGGCAAGTTGAGTTAGAAATACTTATTTTTATATAGACTGCCCAGTTTTTTGTGGATGTTTTTAATGGTTTGATTTATATGCTGATCAAATTTGAGGTTATCAATGGTCACAGCTAGCAGTTTAGTATGAGTGTCTGGGGAGATGATAGTCCCATCTCTGGACACAATATTAAATTGGTTGGGTATTGTGGTAGATTTGTTTGGTTTAAATAGCAATAATTTGGTCTTTTTGGGATTTAGTAATAGGTTTTTGTTATTAAGAAACCAGGTTTTGGTAGAATGGACTTTTTGGGTGATGGAGAGGAGTTGCTGAGGATCATTGGGTGAGCAGACTAGTGTTGAGTCGTCAGCATATTGAACAGCTGCATCTTGACAGATGCTGTGTAGATTACTGGTGAAAATGGAGAAGAGAAGGGGACCTAGAATGGATCCTTGTGGGACTCCTGTGGTTATGGGTAGCAGTGAGGATAGGTTGTTGTCCCATCGAATTGCCTGTTGTCTTTCTTGTAGATAATTCTGAAACCAGGCTAATGCCTGGTTATTAAGGCCAAGACCAGTAAGGGAATGGAGTAGTTTAAGATGGTTAACCATATCAAAGGCCTTTGACAGGTCCAAGGATATAGCAGATGTTAAGATTGCCTGTGTGTTTCTTTTGGTTGATAAGGTTTGTGAAAGAGAGCAGGGTGGTGGTGCTGTGGGCAGGCCAAAATCCATGTTGGGTAGGAGAGAGAAGTTGGTTGTTGAGTAGGTATGGCATAAGCTGGTGGTGTATGCACTGTAAACTTACAGTACAAATATCAATGAAAGGCATCTTCAACATCTAAGATTTTACCTGATGCTATGCAACAGTTTAAGTCAGTTGTTTTTTGAAGTACTTATAGATATTTTGCTTATTTTCATAATTAATAAGCAACTAGCAGCATCTCTGGACAGTGTGATAGAAGTGAACACAGACAATGAACATTCCTTGTAAATGAGTGCAGCAAAGAGAGATTAAATATGAGTTAGTAGAAACAAGATGGTGGGCAACAATTTTTGTAGTATAAATTTAGGTCACAGCCAATAAAATTAAGACGTTTGATGAAAACTTTAAGCAGTTTGTATACTGTTACTGGACAAAGAGGAGAAATTAAAAAGGGAGACAGTCTTTAATAGATTGCCTGGTGTGGGGTGGGTGTTAAAACACAAAAATGGACAATGGCTGAGCAACAATTCAGTAGCCTTTTTTTTTCAAAACTTCTAAGTAATTAATGTATTAATTTGTCTAAAAATGTTTTTTGCTACCCTGGTTTGATTATGGACTTTTTAAACAGAAAATAGTAAAGGATATGTTGCAATTGCTCACATGGACCAAGCTTAGGCTGATTCCATTTGAGCTTTTAGTTCTACAGTTACTCATGTGAAATGACTGCCCTTATCATGCACCTTCTGACTTGGCTAGTGTCTTGCATAGGTAGCAACAAATACGAGAACTAGCACAGCAACTGGGGTCAGTGGCAGAGTATATGGAGTCCAATCAACAAAGTGAACGGAATTTAATTAGCAAGTTTTTCTTGTTTGTGGGCTTTTTTTAAGGAGCAAAAGGAAAAGAACAATCAGATTAAGGAGCAGGAAGACATATTGGTATGATGAATTAGCAAGTAGAAGTCTAAATGCAAGTAATGAGATAATGGAAGAAAGGGGTAAGCGGGGATGTGTGCTAACTTGTGATAAGCTATGCAGGTCAGAAGAGTGCTAATGTTTAGGTCCATGCCATTCCAAGTTAAAATTCCCCAATAAGACATGGCAGCTATCAGCCCAGGGAATGGAGTGTGTTTAACATTTGGTTAAAGAGTGGGAAGGGGCATGGTATGGAAAATATGAATTAGTACGTCCACCAAGAGCGGTTTAACTGAAACATGGCTAAGATCTACTGGGTCAAGGGATGTTTGAGAATGCAACTGTCTTGGTACTTTACATATATATATATATATATATATATATATATATATATATATATATATATATATATATATATATATATATATATATATATATATATATTTATATATATATTTATATAAAAAAAACATAGTTCCTCTGCCAGTTTTTTTTCTTTTGCCTGAGTGGTCACATCTATGGCTTCAGTAGGTTGAAGATAGGGATACAGTATACAATTATCTTTTAACAAAATTTCATATAGTTTAACACAGCCTTCAAGTTATAAAGTTCTTCTAAATAAGCTATGTCAGGTAACATAGCCAATGTAAGAGTTTAGAAAAAGTGATGAAAGCTAGCATTGGCAATGGTAGAAGCATAAATGGAAATTAAGCGCTCACCCTAACGTTAGATCGGAGTTGTCATATTCCATTTATTCAACACATGGATCTCTGATCCAACATCTGATCCATCCTTTGCCATTTCAAAGCCTTGGGATCTGGAGCTCAAGCTCCTCTCCCTACCCATATCCCCATGCAAAGCAGCAGCTACCCTATAACTATCTGAAAACATCTTATTAAGAACAGTTAAGCATACAAGTATAAAACCGTGACCTGAGAAATGTGGAAAGACTAGCTAATCTTCATGATCCAGGGCAAAGTCAGTTAGACCCATCCAGATAGGTATCACTAATGAATAACAATATTGCTAGAAAAAAATGGATGGGGGTGGGGTGGATGAATAACAATATTGCTAGAAAAAAATGGATGGGGGTGGGGTGGAGGAAGGGTAGTAGAGGAATGGATGGAGTATGACAACATAGATCTAACAGTACGGTGAGTACATAACACTTGTACCTGATGAAGTCTTTTCTGTCTGTTCTACACATGGAGCAGAGACCCCAGCTACTGAACTCTTGGGAGGTCTCATGGAAGGATATTCCGGAGTATGGCTGAACCAAAAGAAACCCTGGATTTGGACTGAATGTCCAATTTATAATTAGAAATGAAGGTGTGGACTTTGGACCAGGTAGCTGTAGCACAATGTCGTTGATGGGGACACTAGGGGAAAAAGGCTGTAGATTACACCACAGATCTTACTTAATGAGCTTTAGGTTTTGAAGTGAGAGATAAACTCTTCTGTTGGTAGGCAAAAGAAATGCAATGAGCCAGCCATCTAGATAACTAGGCTTTGGATACTGCTCGGCTCAATTTACATTCTGACAAGGAAATGAATAGCTGGTCATAATTCCTGAAAAGCTTAGTGTAGTGCAAGTAAAATGCAGCGGATAAAACTTATGACTAAGAGACAACTCATTAACCACCTTATGCATAAAAGGAGGATTAGAACGAAGAGACACCCTGTATTACGAAAAACTAAAAAGAAGGAGGGACAGCCATAAGGGCCTGAAGCTCAAAAAGTATTCTAGCTAATGTAAGAAACAAAAAAGTGTCTTCCAAGTACAGTGCTGTAAGGAAGCCGAAGCTGAGGGCTTAAAAGGTGCCAGAGTCAATTTTTAAGAACAAAATTTAAGGTCTCAAGGGAACTTCCTCATAAAGTGGATCCAGGTTATGAGCAAGACACCAAACAGAAAATCTCTTCCATTTGGACAAAAAAGATTTCCTGGTAGTGAGTTTCCTGGCCTCCTGCAGATCCTGAAGCACATCATCAGAAATAAAGGTACCTAAAAGGGATGAAAAACCTTTCACCCACAGTATCAGTTGAACATTGGACAAGTGGGGTTGGATGAGAAACCCCTTGTCTTGTGTGAGAAGGGTCCACCCTGTGAGGTAACCTGTGATGACTGCCCTTGGCTAAATGCAGAAGAGGGAACCAGTGCTGTCTAAGCCTAGGCCAAAGGGGAGCCAACAAGATTTTGGGAGAGTCTTGTTCTACACTGAAAAGTACCCCTTGGTATGAGAGGAAGGGAAGGCATAAAGAAACATCCTCTTCCAAGAAAGAGAGAGGGTGTCTACCTTCCAAACCAGAGGACATGGGGCTCTGGTGTACGAGAGAGGAAGCTGACTGTTTAAGGGAGACAAAAAGTTCTACCCGAGGAGTACCCCACTGGTAGACAACGTCCCGAAATACATCTGTGTGAAGCATCCATTTATGAGTCTGTGTTATGAACCTACTCAGTGTCTGCCATAATGTTCTGTTCTGAAGGAACAAACAGCCTGAAGAGTCACCCGATATTGGACAGCCAGACCCCACACCTAAAGACCTAGTCTGCACAAGAGATAAGACCGTGTTCCCCCTTGCTTGTTGATATACCACATCACTGTGCTATTGTTTGTAAATATTTTGAGAGGCCCTTAAAGGAAGAGAATGGAAGGCCTGAAGGGCCAGAAGGTGATATCTCTTTAATGATGATATGGACCTTCTGATAAAGGGATCAAAGGCCCTAAACTTTTTAGGGCCAAAAAAAGCTCCTCACCCCATGTCTGAAGCATCTGAAGAGAGTTCCTGAGAGGGGCCTGGGGGGCTGAAAATGAAGCCCTGGGTTTACAGATAGTTGATGAAGCCACCACTCAAGCTCTAGCTTGTGGCAAGGAAGAGGAGGAATTGGAAAGTCCAAAGTATGTGAATGTTGACGATAGACTGACTTTAGGAACCACTGTAGCTTTTTAACATGAAGCCTGACTAGAGGAAGCATAGGAATGGCGGAAGCCATGTACTCCAGAGCCATCAGAAACTCCCTGGCTGTAATTGAGACCACAGGAAGACAGGACTATAAAAACCTAATCAGTGTCAAAAACCTTGGAAGGCAGCAGGGATGCCAGCATAAGAATGGTCTGATGCCTGCAACCGAGAAATACATGATCCTTGGGGGGACATGGAAGTCTGTGGGAGGCCATACAGCAGCAGAATCTGACCTAATCTTTTTTGGTAGTCGTCTTATCCATCGGCTGACCCTCAGGCTGGGACGATTCCGTCATTGCACCCTGTGCCAACAACTTAAGATGTTGGTTCCCAAAGTAGATGGATAAAGAGAACAGACTACTATGAAGAGTTTTAGGAACAAATGCCTGACAAATGGGGCGTGACACATGGTTGTGAGAAGCACCCAAACAAAAACACTGTTTGTGATGGTCCACATAGGGAATCTCCCACCCACACTGACATTTTCCCTTTCTGGATGACATGTAACCTCATAATAAAAGTAAATAAAAGCAAGATAAGAAAAACTCCAACAGGTCACTTATCTGAAATGGCCTGGTAACCAGCAGACGAAGAACTGTTCACACTGATTATTGAAGATGGTGTTCAGACTGACAAAATAGTTCTGAGGAAGGTACGCCTGTATGTCACCTTTATGCCCTATGCTGTGCGTAGGAAGCATACATGTAACTCACAACATACTAGAAATCCTGAGGCTTTGGTATACTGGCTGGACATTGGGCTACCATTGGCAGGGGATCCCTAATGTAACGAATACTGCAACAGTGATACAGAAGGACATCAATGATGGTGGATATGGATTTCCAAGTGGGGTTCGTAAAAAAAAAAAAAAAGCATCCTGGTGGAAAGCCTTAGACAGACAAAGACAGGCTATACGGGTACAACTTTCACCAATATGAAACTAAGAAAAAGGCAGTTAACTGAACTTTCATAGTGGAATAAACTAGCCCCACCTTGAAAATCATGAGCTAGGAAATCCACTATTGTGGAAAAAAGGGATGAAGGATCAATCAAGGTCTTTCTCTGAGACCCAAATAGAAAATTGTTTCCATTTGCTCTTCTGTACCTTCTTAGTAGGTTTATGTGTGGAAGATGAGATGCATACAATGGAAGGGAAAAGCCAGGACTGTTGAAGCATCATAGGAGTTGGAGAAATCATACGGTTAGTTTGACTGATCATATATCCACGTCAGGCTGGCTAGACAACTGCTGTATCAACTTTTGGTCTGAGCCCAAGTCCAAATATGGGTGAACTAAAGGAGGCCAGAGAAAGGGAAACCACACCTGTTGACGCCAACGAAGAGCTATGAGGATGACAAAGACCTTCAATGTCAATTTCTGAAGAGACTTTGGAATCTGGGGGAAGGCATAAAGTAGTCCTGGGGGTCAAGAGTGTGTGGGGGAATCAGAGCAAAGAACATATTGCATTTGGTGTTCAGGGAAACTTTAGAGATAGCAACAAAAATGGCCTCTATTAGCTGAAAATCTGTTCTGCTACGGATTGAGGAACCACTTTTGAAGGAGGAAAATGTATTTGCTCAACCTGTCCACAAGAATGTTGGACCTCCCCGGGATATGCATTGCTACTAGAACGTGATGAGAAAATACTGCCCATTGCCATAATCTCAACAGAATGAGAAAGATCTGGTGGTTCTTTGCTGCTGTATCAAATGCCAGCTATATGCTGCCTGTCTTAACTGAAATCACATAGAAGAGAAGAAATTTCTGAAAGGTCTGCAATGCTAGGACTGCTCATCTCCAAGACACTGATGTGAAGACCGACTCCATATGAGACTATGTCCCCTGAACTGTCCTACCCTGACAAGGCCCCAACCACCCCAGTAGGGAGATGTCCATGGTCACTGTGGCCTGTGGAGATGGCAGGATAAAAGGACAGCAATGTCAAAGAAGGGGGGAGGTTATCCACCACAAAATGTGGTCTCTGCAACTCCTTGTAAGAATGACTGGGTGAGACATGGGTTGTTCCCTCTTCAAACAATGGACTGCAAACATCAAATGAAAAACCCTCATGTAAAATCTAGCAAGCAGTACCAAGCCTATGGAGGCAACCATGGAAACTAAGAGGCAGAGGACTGTCTTGGCCAGTGGTTTCCTGTGAGACAAGACTTCTCGATGCATGGATGATATCCATGACTGTGGAAGTTTTGCAAGAAATGATCTTGTATCGAGAAAAGTTCTCATAATTCCAGAGACTGGGTTGAATGCAGAGGAGACTTCTGTAATTTTACCGTTATCCCTAGGACTTTGCATAAGCGAAGCAAGGAGTCCCTGGCAAGGATGAGTAGATTCTTGGATGGGGAAGTTATGAGCTAGTCATTCAGATACAGAAACATCTGGAATCCCTGCAGTCGTATACAAGCTGCCACTACTGTAAAGAATTTGGTAACACCTGGGGTGGCTGTGGTGAGTCCAAAGGGCAGGGCTCTGAAATGGTAGTGACTGGTTCCCATCCGAAAGCGAATATACTTCGTGGAGCATCTGTCCATTTTGACGTGGTACTATGCATCCTAGACATCTAACTAACACATCCAGTAATTTCTCTTGGGGGAGATAAACTAAACCATGACCATCTGGAATTTGGTTCGAAAAACAAATCTGCTTAACTGATTTAGATCTAAAATCGGTCTTAGGTCCCCAGTTTTCTTTGGCACTAAAGAATCTTAAGTAAATTCCGGATCCTCACTGATCTGGTGGGACCTCTTGGATGGCTTTTTTTTTTTTTTTTTTTTTTTAGAAGCTTCTCTGTTTCTGAACCTACAAATTTCCCTTTGCGAGGGCGAAACACTGGTAATTCTCTTTTTAGGTGAACAAGTACAGAGAGTGTGAATGAAGTAATCTGTGGTAATTATTCTCTGTACCCACTTGTCCTGAGTGATTGTTTTCCTGAACATGGGATGCAGAGATAAGCACCCCCCCCCCCGACCACCTCCAGAGTAGGACAGTCGGGCAATTTTTCAGGAGAGCTGAAAAGGCTTCTCTGAGAATGGACCTGTAAAGCCCTGATTCTGAGCACAACCTCCGACTCTTGGTCAACATCTGTTAGAATTCCCTCCTTTGACATAGGGAGCTCAGTCTCCAGAAGTGACAAAAAAAAAAAAAACCCAAGACTTTTTGGAACTACATTCTCTTCCCCACCATTTGTTTTCTGGAGAGGGTCCTCTGGGAAGGAGAGAATTTGATCCCCACAGCAGATAGGATTTGCCATCCTATTCACTTCCTGAAATGGTCACCAACTTTTGGACCAAATATGGTTAATCCATTATAAGGGGCATTAATGAAGGACATCTTGAAGTGCTCTACAAAATCACAAAACTGCATTCAGGTATGCTTTCTGATGGAAATACCTGTACCAGCTACTCTAGACCCCCCTGGCAACAGAGGTAAGATGTAGAGATGTGTTAGGGACAGAAGGGTAGCCATCTGAGAATCCAGAGTCTTTTTTTGATCCACAGAGAAGGTCCCTGGCAAAGAAATGGAGATTTGTTTAACCAAATCCCTTTGAAAAAGTGTGAAGTGTGCCAGGTAGTTAAACATTCTCCTTGAAAAGGTAGGACAGGCATACACTCGCTTCCCAAATCTGTCCAGAGCACATTATACTTGGAGGATGGACAGAAGAGCTTTCTTTAGTGGCCGTTACCACAACCACAGTTCCACTGTCAGACCCTTGCTTCAGTGTGAACAGTCTTGGGGAACCGCTAAAAATCTGTCAGGCTTCATGGGGATGGGTTCAAATGTGCCAGGTTCCTTCCACATCCTGGATGAGATAAAGGTCCAACATCTCATCTGCAGGGGGGACAATTCAAAAAGTATACAACCCAGAATGAAAAACCTTGAAGAAAAACAATTCCTCATAAGAAGGTGCTTGGAAAGACCAACTCCCTTTTATGCCTAAAAAGTTGGAACAAAATTTCTCCGAATGAAACATCCTCATGGTGGGATCTGGGGAAACCTCTTCCCTCATCAAAATCAGTATCTGTGGTTGGAGATTCCTCAGGGGACTCCAAGTGCCTCGTTTTACACTTGCGTTACCTGGGAACCTCTTCCGTGGGTTCTCAGGGTAGGACTCAAACATATATAGTGTCCATGTAGCTGAACAGGACTGTGGCTCGCAAGAACTGCCTGTCCTGATGGGACCAGAAGAGCAGACTGTGTACCCTGGGAAAACCTATGGAGGAGGGTTGGATCCAATTGAGAAGACTTGGCGTTCGGCTGAGAGAGAGAGTACTTTCTTGAAAGACTCTAACAATGAACCCACAACAGTTTCAGGGAGCTTATACTTCAGGTCAGAAACCCCAACAGGAAGCTTGAACCTGGAGGCCATCTGGCTTAGATCTGAGGCAGTCATTGGAGCTGAGCTGTCAATCACCAAAGCCAAGGGAAGGGAAGGAAAGGATCTGAAGACCCTCGGATCCGATCCCAACCTGATGGGTGGTTTGAACTATTTTCCAAAAATCCATGCAGGATTGCCTTAGCAATACCTGCTCCAGAAATGGGAGACATGGTACAGTTTGCAGTGTTTGTTGAAGGTATGGACATATGTCCATGTAGCAGCCTCTAGTACAGAAGCAGTGTCTAGTCCTTCAAAGAAGGCTACAGATGAAGCCATAGGTCTAGTGGAGTGGGCCTTAATTTTTCAATTTAGATGTTTTCCATGGTAGGCGTAGGAAAAGGATATAGTCCTGGAAATCCAGGCAGAAATGATCTGTTTTGTCACCGCTTTCCCCAGAGCTCTGGGGTGAAAGAAGACAAATAATTGCTCTGATTTCCTGAAGGACTTGGTCTTCTCAAGGTAAACTCTAGGCTGTCTGTGAACATTAAGAGAATGCAAGAGACTCTCACTGCCATTCTGGGGAAAAAGGTGGGCAAGGTGAATACCTGGGTTTAAGGACAGCTCATTGACCACCTTGGGCATGAAGGAGGGGTTGGTCCTCAGGGTCTCTCTATCCTTGAGGAAGAGGAGAAAGGGAGGTGTTGCCATGCGGGCCTGGAACTTTGATTCTCTTCTGGCTGATGTCAGGGCCATCAAGAGTACAGTTTTTCAGGTACAGTGTTTCGAGATGCTTTAGATGCTGGTTCAAAGGGAACCACAAGCTTCTCTAAAACGTAGCTTAGGTCCCATGGAGGTGGAACTGGCCTCCTGGGGGCCTGAGATAGAGTACGCCCTTGAAGAATAACTTTGCAGGAAGACAGGATGCTAGAGGAGGGTCGAGAGGCAGACAAGCCGAAATAGCAGAAAGGTGGAAAAGGGGGAGCTGGTCTTTGGGTGGCTGTGGGATGCCCCTTAAAGGGGGGGGGGGTGATCCAGGACATGAAATAACCCTCTTCTATAATGGTGCGTAAAAAATCCAAGTAGGAACTTTTCTCTCAGTATGTGAGAAAGAAATATGGGAAAAACTGCAGAAAGAGCATTGTAACAAATTCTCTAACCTTTCTCCTAGTGAAATAAGAGCACTACAAGAACTGAAAGCCATGACATCTGTAGAAATACACCCTGGGGGGGGGGGGGGTTGTGATTTTAGACAAAACTTTTTATCTAGATAGTGTGCGCTATGTTAAGTGACAGGGATGTGTATTAAGTATTGCCAAATACATAGGTTAAAGCTACCATGGAAAGGCAGTCTTTTTTTTGTGTCTGATTTGCTGATAAATGGATGATTAGTTTGTTTAAATATTTTAATGTAGACTAACCATTAATACCAGTGTTGTATGGACTTCCGAAAGTGCATAAAGACATTTTTAACCCGCCAATGAGACCAACAGTATCTAGTAAGGGGTGGCCCACAGAACCACTCTCAATTTTTATTGAAAAAAGTTTGCGTCCCATTGTAGACATGGGAGAAACAGTGTTGAAAGACGCAAGATTTTCTGACAGAGTTGCATCTAGTTATGAGCAATGATAGTGAGGAGGAAGATTTGGTGTTCATGACCCTTGTTGTAACATCCCTTTTTACAGCAATTCCCAATCCATGGGGAGTGAAGAAAATCAGGTCGCTACTAACTAGGCATAATTATGAGAAGGCAGAATTGATGTGTACACTTTTAGAGTTAGTGTTAGAAAATGTCTTTTTTGTTTAATGGCGTGTTTTATTTACAAAAGTCTGGTGTAGCTATGGGGACAGCATGTCCCAACAGCTACGTCAACCTGGTGAGGAACAATGGTTTTATAGAACACGTAGTGTGGTACAAACGTTTTCTGGACAATGTATTTATTTTATGGAAAGGATCGATTGGTTTAATAAACGAGTTTATGGATTACTTACATTCGACCACAACATTTTTGAGGTTTAAATACACAGCTTCTAGAGAGTGTATTGAGTTTTTAAATGTCAAATTCACTAGAGAAGCTCTAGGGGAATTGAAGACATCCATTTTTAAAAAGAAATGTAAGAAAAATACTATCTTACATAGAACAAATATGCACCCACGTCACATACCCAGGAATGTAGTGAAGGGTCAGATATTAAGGGTGATGAGGCTGCAAAGTGATGATGCCATGTAGGAACTGAAAAGGGATTTTTTTTTTTTTTTTTTTTTTTTACAGAGAGGTTATACGGAAAGAGTTATTTGAGTGTATTAAGGAACTGAGATCAACTAGACACACAAGAGGGAAACCCTATTTTTCAGAAGATGTTGGGTATGGAAGGGAGGAGAATGATGTTAGAGAAGAGGGCAAACTCAGACTGGTATTGACTTACAATAGTAATGCTGACACAGTCTGCAATATAGTCAAGAAAAAATGGGCTATTTTTCAAGAACATGACAAGATAAGTGCATTTGTGAGACAAACACCAAGTTTTAGTTTTAAGAATAACTTATCTTTAAAAAGACAACTATGTTACAAAAACATAAGAGAATGCTATAAATCATCACAATGGCAGGGGACATTCCCCTGTAAGCATTGCAAAGTTTTTAAGTATTTTCATAGTGGAGATCTATTTATACATATCCTTTAAAAGGTTTCCAGATGCAGACATCTTTACATGCAGACTGTGCAACAAAACACTATTTACTTTACATACTGTGTGAAATGTTTTAGTTATTAAGTGGGGAAGACCAATAGAACACAGAGAAAGGGTATTAGAACATGTTAATGATGTATGAAAAGCGCATTAGCAGTACATGTTAGTGACCTTGGAGCTGGTCATGTTGTTTTTTTTTGTGTCAGAATTTTTACAGTGTAATAAGGGGGGTGATATTAAAAATTTCACAGAACAGAGGGAACAGGAGTGGATAGTGTGTCAATGTAGATAAGCCTTCTGGCTTAAATGTGTGTGTTACTCTAAAACCTGTGCTTAAGACACATCTACTTTTACACTAATCATTGTGTTTATATATGTATTTTTATAAGCTATATTACAGATAGATGTATGGCTATAACTTTAAAGGAAGGCCAAGCTCTTTCTATGTAACTGATTAACTGATGTTAAGTGTATATATAATTAATTCAGATGCAATGTGTTAGTAGGTCTGAAGAAGCAGCCAGTAGACTGTGAAAATGCTCACCTCCTTGTTTTCTATCTGTATGTATATTTCATTTATTAAAGTTTTGCGTGTGCTCAGCACTGGATTTCACTCTGGATTTTTTACATATCATTTGAAATGCTTGGTCTGCTGGAGTGTACACTACTTATCTGCTGGCTTTTTGTTGGTCTCTTCTATAATGGACAAGACGAACCTGTCTGAGGTAATGCTTTGCCAGGCTGGAAGATAGTAAGAGTGTCTTAGGGATAGGGGAATGAAGTCTGGGGGGGTGGGGTAGGGTGGACAGTAGAAGCAGGTAGCCATAGGCTACCTGCCCTGTCCTGAAACTAAGGTTTCTGGGCAGGAATCTGAGCAGGCTTGGAAGGGTTCTGCTGCTTCCTGGTCCTCTTTCTGTTCCTAGAATGGGGGGTTGGAGTAGTGTGTTTTCTAATGAACTGAGTCTTGGTGGGGTAGTTCCTATGAAATTTGGGGATAGGGTAACAAGTGTTTGAGGTCCTGTAGTTCCTTTCCCTTTTGTTGCAGGGTCTTGAATAGCTCAGCCACTTTAGTCTCCAAAAGGGCAGAGTTATCCAGGACAGCGTCCAGGAGCTTGCCCTAATATTAGGCAAGGGCTGTACTCTTAACCAAGATTATCTTCTAAGGATTGAGGCAGAAGCTGCAGATCTGGTAGAGGCTTCTGCAGCATCACAGCTTTATCTAACTGTAGGTCTTGTGACTTGAGAGGACAAAGAGATAAGGCTAGATATTTGAGCCTTGGAAGGTGAGTCCAGGAGATCTGCCAAAAGCTTGGTGACCAGAGTCAAAAGGGCCAGGGCATACGTAGACATATGTAACTGATAATTTACTGCCCTAAAGGCCAAGGTAGCAGAAGTGTAAAGTTTTTTGCCAATGTGCTCCACTGCCTTACTGTCCTTGTCTGTAGGAAGGACAGTTGGAGGGAAGCAGTCTGGATGGCTTATCTGCAAAAACTGAAACAGTGCCAGGATATGCAACAGGGCATTTAATCAGAAATTTTACCCCTTCAGGGACCTTATAGAATCCATCAGGCCTTCAAGGGGCAGGTGGTTGGGAATCAGGATTCATAGCTGTACTGAAGACATCCACGAAGGCTGGTAAGACCAGAAGAATGGCAGAAGGAGCAGGAGTGTCCATCTGCAGGAGCTCATAGTATGTTTTTTGACCCTCTGACATTTTGGAGGAATCCTACTTAAAATATTCTCTCATTTTTGAGATGGTCTCATCAAAGGTGAGGTCCTCTCCTGGGAGTCTGTCTTAGCAGAGTCCTCCTCTGGGGAAGCATACCCAAGAGGGGATGGCATCTGTGATGCATAGGAAATAGAATTCCCCAAAGAGGATTCTGAAGAATCCTCAAGCTTCAGGTTGGAGAGTGTCCTCGACCTGAGGCCTGGGACTAATAAGTGGGGGACCAGCCAGTGCAGAAGCAAGCACAGCAGGCCTTAGGGCTATAAAAGCATTAAATAGGCTCTGGAAAAAGGCCTGGCAGTCAAATTGGCTTTCTGCAGGTGAGGGAGACGTTTAGTCTTTTGCTTCTTTTTAAGGGAGGGTCTAGAAGGCGTAGGGCCTAGGGAGATCCCAGATTCAGTTTGCCCTAAAGCAGTAGAAAAGCCTGTCTGGATGGCCATAACAAGCAGAGGTTCCCCTCATCGTCATCAGACGTCTGCAAGACATCCATGTGTGTGCATTCCGCCCTAGGTTCTGTGGCCTCCCGAACAGTACCCGCTATACCTATTTTGGCAGATTCCGAACGTTCCTCCAGGGGAACATCAGCCACAGGAGGGACATCGGGTGGAGGAAGTGCAGCAGCAGATTCAGGCCTGAAAAATTTCGCCTTTTTTTTGGGTGGCTCTACAGTCTGACCAGACAGCCCTTCCATCGCTAGTGCCAGGCGTTTAAGATCCTGGTTTTCTAAGTAAATATTAAGGGAGTGCAGATGACTGCAGAGTGTCTCGGGTACAAAGGCCTGTCAAATCACGCATGTTTGATGGTCGTGTGTAGACCCTAGGCAGAAAAGGCAGAGCTCGTGGGTGCCCTTATGGGGGATCTGACATCCACACCTGCACTTTCCTTTCCTGGATGACATGAACCTAAACAGGCATGCAGTGACCCAAAAGAATCAGAAAAAAACTGCCCCAACAGAGTACTTCTCTTTTAAATTCGAAGATCCGACAGCAGGGATAGCAAGGAGAGCTGATGTTCGACTGGCGGCAGAGACGTTCTGAGGAAAGGTACCTGTAGACGTCATGTTTAAGGCCCACGCACCCCTTGCCAACGTCAGACATCCCATGTACCTAGCTTTTGTATACTGGCTGGACATTCGGGTAGCTAGCAGAGAATAACCAAAGGGTTTTGAATACTGCAACATGGCAATAGGAGGACAGCAAAAGGAGATGGCTTTGGAAATCCAGGTAGAAACTGTCTACTTTGTCACAGCTTTTCCCAGAGCCCTAGAGTGAAAGAAGGCAAACAGCTGCTCTTATCTCCCAAGGGATTTGGTCTTGTCTAGGTAGAATCTTAGTTGTCTGTGATCATCAAGGGAATGAAGGACTCTCTCACTGTCATTCTGGGGTTGTGGAAAAAGGGTGGGGAGGTGGATGCACTGGTTCAGGGACAACTCACTGACCACCTTAGGCATAAAGAACAGGTTAGTCCAGAGGGTTACCCTATCCTTGTGGAAGATTAAAAAGGGTGGGGTGAGCATGACGGCCTGGAGCTCTGATACCCTCCTGTTTGATGTCAGGGCCACCAAAAGCACAGTTTTCTAAGTACAGTACTTTAGGGAGGCTGTAGCTGCCGTCTCAAATGGGACAACAGTGAGCTTCTTAACACACAGTTCAGGTAGCAGGGTGGTGGAACTGGCCTCCTGGGGTCCTGAGGTTTACAACCCCTTTAAGGAATAACTTCACTTGAAGTCTAGAAGCAAGTGGAGGGTCAAGAGGCAAACAAGCAGAAATAGCAGCAAGGTGGGCCTTAACAGAGGAATGCAACAATTCACACAGATAAGATAGCACACCAAGTGGACCTCTCCTTGAAATGTGTCTAGCTGTTTTTAGACATCAAATGGAGAACCTTTTACATTTGGACAGATCTCCTAACATTGGGTTTCATGGCCTCCTGCAGGACACTTAGCATGCCCTCAGAGTAAAAGTGTCTGAATGGGATCAAAACTCTCTCACCCACAGGGTTACGTTCAGACAGTCCAAGTAGGGATAGATTAGGGATCCCTTGTCCTGTGTGAGTAGGTCCACTCTGTGAGGTAACTTGTGATGACTGCCCCTGGCTAAATGCAGGAGGAGGAGAAACCAGTGCTATCTTGGCCAAAAGGGAGTCACCAGCAAGATTTTTGGTTTGTCCAGCTGAATTTTCATTAGGACTTTCTGTAAGAGTGGGATGGGGGGGATGTGTACAGAAACATCCCATTCCATGAGATAGAGAAGGCCATCCATTGTCCTCGCTAGGGGGCTAGATGCCCTGGTACAAAACTGTGGACGTGGTCTGTTCAGAGTGGAGGCAAACAGATCTATTTGTGACGTACTCCACCTGTGGACCATATCCAGAAACACATCCCTGTGGAGCACCCATTTGTGGGACTATATCCTGGACCTGCTTCAAGATGTCTGCCCGAGTGTTCTGAGCTGAGGGGATATAGACAGGCTGCAGAAGGACTCCATGCTGGACCACCAATTCCCAGGCCTGGAGTGCAAGTCTGCATAGCAAGTATGATCTTGTTCCCCCCTGTTTGTTCACATACCAAACAACAGTAGTGTTGCCTGTGAACAACTTTAGGGGTCCTTGCTTCAGAATATGTTGGAAGGCCCTCAGTGCAAAGATGAGAGTCCTCATCTCTCTTATGTTGATGTGTTCCCTTTTGAAGGGGTCTGTCCATGTGCCTTGCACCTTCAAGTTGCCCATAGCAGCTCCCCAACCCCAGTCTGGAGCATCTGTGTACATTTCCTGGACTGGAGTTAAGGGTTATAAGGGAAGTTCTGGGTTCAGAGAGATTTGACTCACCCACCAAAGGATCTCCTTCCTTAGGCATGGTAAGAAGGGAATGGTGTGGTCCAAGGGGGTGGGAATGTTGGGTCCATGTGGACCTTGGGTACCACTGAAGTTTCCTCATGTGCAGTCTTGCCAGTGGCAACATGGGGATTGTAGAAGCCATATGCCCCAAGAGTCCAAGGTATTCTCTTGCTGTCATTGCAGGTGCGTGGACGACAACAGGTATTCCTTCAGTCTTTCCACATTTTGGAGTGGGAGGAATGCCATCATAACGTCTGTCCTGACTTTGCACCCCAGGAAGACTTGGTCCTGGGAGGGGTTTAGGCTGGAGTTGGGGAAACTGATGGTGAAACTCAGAGACTGCAGGACAGAAATGACTGTCTGGAGATTGTTATGGAGGGTACTTTAACAGTATGCCTGGATCAGGAGGTCGTCCAGGTATGGGAAAATCTGTATCCCTAGGACCTTGCAATAGGCTACCAATGCAGCCAGACATTTGGTGAATAACCTTAGAGCAGTAGATAGTCAAAAGGGTAAAGCAGTGAATTGAAAATGTGAGGAACTTACAGAGATGTACAAGTACTTCCTGTATTTGGGCCGGATAGGGATATGCAGGTAGGCGTTTCTGATGTTCAAGGTCATCAAAAATGCCTGAGGCATTAGCAGTGGGAATAGAGTCTGAAGTGAGAGCATGTGGAAAGTGGGTACTTGAAGAAAAGGGTTGAGGTGCGAGTAATCCAGGATGCGTGTCCATGGGCCGTTCTTTCTTGGGACCAGGAAAAGTCTGGAGTAAAAGCCCCTTCCCTTTTCTAACGCAAAGACTGGTTTGGATAGTCCATTGAGAGAGAGAGGACTGTCCAACACTGGTTGGAATAGGGGCAGCTGATCTTTGGTAGCTGAGGGATGCCTCTTGAGCAGAGAAATGGTCCAAGTCATAAAGTAACCTTTTTCTACAATTGACAAGACCCCACTTGTCTTTGGTAATGCTATTCCAGAAAGAGAGAGTGTTTCTGGGAAAGGGGTATAAGGTCTGGAGGGGGAGGAGAAGGAGGCAGGTAGTCACAGACTATCTGCCATGTCCTGAAACGGAGGTTTCTGGGTTGGTGTCTGGGCAGGCCTGGAAGGAGGCTGCTGCTTTCTGGAACACTTTTTGCTCCTAGCAGGTGGAGGAGAACCAGAATGTTTTTTTAATAAACTGTGTCTTAGTAGGGCAATTTCTGTGGAATTTAGGAAATGATGCCACAAATATTTCAAGTCCTGTAGTTTTTTCCCCCCTTCTGCTGAAGGATTTTGAAAAGTTCTGCCACTTAGGCCTCAAACAAGGCAGTAACATCCAGGGGGACATCTAGAAGTTTAGCCCTAATACTGTCAGGAAGGGGTTGGAGCCTCAACCAAGAGTACCTTCTGAGCACTAAGGCAGAGGCTGCTGATCTGGTTGAGGCCTCTGCAGCATCATAACTACATCTGATTGAGTGTCTGTCACTTGTGAGGACAAGGAGATCAGGTTAGAGATTTGTGACTGTGGCCGAATCAGAGAGGCCATCCAAGAGCTATGAATTTTGAGCCAAAAGGACCAGAGAGAGTACATAGACATACATGTCTGGTAGTTGATGACCCTAAACGCCAAACTGGCAGAGGTATACACATTCTTGCCAATTTTCTCCATAGTTTTGCTGTCCTTATCAGAAGGAAGGACAGGTGGGTAGAGGGTAGTAATCTGGAGGGTATGTCTGCAGAGACAGAAATGGCACTAGGATCTGCAGCAAGGCATTTTATTACAAATTTTGCCCCTCTGGGACCTTATAAAATCTGTCAGGCCTGCTGGGAGCAGGGAGTTGGAATTCAGGATTTTTAGAAGCTGCAGAAAAGGCATTTAAGAAGGGTGGTAGGACTGGTGGAATGTCAGAAGGTGAAGGGGTATCCATTTATAGGAGTTCATACCACCTCTTTTGGACTTCAGTCATTTCTGTGGAGTCCCATTTGAAAAACTCTCATCCGAGAGACAGTTTCTTCAAAGGCAAGGTCCTCCCCAGGGGAATCCCCTTCAGCAGATTCCTCCTCTGGGGAGGCATATCTTAGAGGGGAAGGCATTTGTGAAATGTAAGACAGAGAATCCTCAGAACAGGAATCTGAAGAGTCTTTGGCCTCTACGGTAAGAGGTTCAACAGTCTGGGGCCTAGGGCTGATAGAAGGGGCAGCAGAAGGAGAAGCAGCCATGGAAGGCCTAAGGGTCATAAAGGCACTGAACAAACAGAGAAACACCTGCCAATCAGGCAGACGCTCAGGAGATGAAGTCATGTTTGGTTTTCTGTTTCCTTTTTAAAGAAACAGGCATAGGTCCTAAGGAGGGCCTAGGTTCAGAAGCCTCACTAGTGGTGGAAGGACTGGGTCTGGATGTCCACAGCAAGCAGAGGTACCCCCTTGTCGTCGACACAAGATGTCTGCATTACCTCAAGAGACGTGCTTTCAGACTTTGGTTTTGTGGCTTCTGGAACGTTACCCACTATATCAGAGTCATCTGGCTCCGTACTTTCCTCCAGGTGTACCTCAGCCACAGGGGGAATATGTTAAGTCGAAGAAGTGCAGCATTAGTTCCAGGCCTGTTAACTCTGGCCTTCTTTTTCGATAGCTCAGTGGTACAGCTTGACAGCCCTTCCATTGCAAGAGCAAGGCATTTGAGTCTTTGGTTCTCTACACAAATATTATGGGTGTGCAGACGGCTGCGAAAAGTCTTTGGGTCGAAGGCCTGACAAACTGCGCTGGCATTATGGTTGTGGTTGGGGCCTAGGCAGAATACACACAGGTTGTGGGAGTCCTTATGAGGGATCTGAAGTCTACACCTACACTTACCTTTTCTGGATGACATGAACCTGAGCAGGCATGCAGTGACCAAGACAAAAGGTCCCAATGGGGTACTTAACTTTAAATCTCAAGATCCGAAGGCAGAGATGGCAGGATGAGCTGACACTTGACTGAGGGCAAAGAAGTTCTGGGAAAGGTTAAATGCAGACATCACTTCTATGGCCCACGCACCCTACGGCCAACGTCAGACGTCCTAAGTACCTTGTGGTGACTAAAGCTTTTGTATAGTGGCCAGATGTTCGGGTCACTAGGCGGAGCCTAACCCAAAGGTTCTGAATACTGCAACATGAGAATAGAAGGACACCTGTCTCTGGCTATTCAAGTAGCTTGGGACAGTACGCTATGCATTTGAGGATTTCAGTCTACTATAAGAAGGTCCAACGTAACTTGTTTCTCATTTAAGTCTGATAGTCAATTGCCCTAAAAGCAAGGAAAGCAGAGGTGTAAACCTTTCCCAATCTATCTATAAGCTCTACTGTCTGTCTGTAGGCAGGGCACTAGCACTGGACAGAAGCTTAGAGGGCCTATCTGAATCATAGAATCACAGGAGGTTAACTAGGCTATTGGCCTTGTGGCCCTTATAAGCCTAGCCAAGAGTTTGGCCCATGTTTAGACAAATCAGCAACTGATGCCCCCCCCCCCCCCCCAATCCAGCAGGGACACGGGTGGAATCCTAGGGGTATATTTTCCATTTCCCATCCAGTTATCCAGGTTGTGCTTAAAAAGGGGTAAAGAAGTACTCTGCTTGCTGTGGAGAGGGAGTCTATTACATAGATGGGGGGAGTCTCTGGGATACAAATATATCCCCAGTACACAACACCAATAGTCAAAAACTCCTGGTAAACCTGTTCAAAATACTCCAACCACAGTAGCACCAGTACACAACACCAATAGTCAAAAACTCCTGGTAAACCTGTTTGGAGTATTTTGAACACAAATATATCCCGCCAACAAGTCTTGTTGATGTCACAAACCAGGTTGAGGCCAATCATGTGGGTTAGAAGAGAGATGTTCCAGAGGGATCCGCAACTGGATTTGTGTATAAACATTTTAGGTCATATAGCAAAACCTGTTTAGTCTTTTAAGAGAAGGGGACTGAGAATCAGGAGCAGAAAAGGTGGATTGGAAGGCGTCCTGGAAGACAGCAAGGAAAGGAGGGACTGGAGAAAGGGCAGGGTTATCCATTTCCAAGAGGCTGTAATACCTCTTCTGAACATCAGAGATATGAGTAGACTGCCATTCAAAGTGTTTCATCATGTTCTGGACAGTCCTCACAAAAGAAGCTTCCTCAATAGGAGAATCCAGTGACGGAGTCTCTTCATTGGAAGAAATATGTCCTGGGGAATGCAGCTGAGAGAAATAGTCTAAACAATGGTCATAATCGTAGTCTTGTTCATCTTCAGAAGAAGAAACCAAGAAAGGTTTTTGAGGTGTAGACTGTGGTTGTGCAGACTCAAAGGAGGGAGGTTTCAAGGACACAAGTCTGAAGAACTGCTAGCAGAAATCTAGCCACCCTTTTCCCTGGCTGCTGAGGGACTGGTCACATGCCTAGTCTTATGTTTTTTTTTCTTTTTAGACATGACATCCACCTGGATGACATGAGGTTTGGAACCCTGTTTAATGTCTATTACGAAGGCTGGGATATCTTCATGAACTAACATTTAAGGGAAGTTGCAAGGTCTCTCTGAAATGAGTCGTAGTTCACTGGAAGCATCAACAGTCTGCAAGGGCTCTGGAACCATACTGGCCTCCGATGGGGTCTTGGTAGCAGGCTACTGAGAGATAATCTGGCATACCATGGGTTCTGGAACCTCAGCGGATACTTCTGAGTCTGAAATGTTGGGATTGCAGATCCATTCTGGTCCTCTTTCGCTTTCTCTTCGTCGGAAGAGGGACATTAGAGAAAGCGGATTTGGCCCTTTTGAACTGGGACAAGTGTTTATGCAGAGTCTCTAGAAAGGTGCTCAGAGAAGAAAGCCTTGACCTAGAGGTTTGGGGAATGAATGGATGACAAATTAAGCAAGATCTGTGATTATGTTCCGGGCCTAGGCAAAACAGACACTCGGTATGCAAGCCCTTTTAAGGAATCTGCCTACTGCATTTGCACTTAGCCGTCCTAGCTGACATTAACAATTTTAAACAAAACAGCCTAAGTAAATAGGAAGGTTCCCCAACAGGACATTTATTTAGATAAATGAGCGAAGCAAAGGTACCAACAACCAAATGGTGATTGGTCCGATGGATGCAAAGCCTGTGTTCAGGCTGGTAGTAAGATAGTCTGAGTATCCATACTCATGCCCGTCTGACTATCCATACTCACATGTCCATCTGTATACCTCAATGCATATGAGCCGTGGTCATGCACTGGACGTACAACCTTGGGAAAGTACAGCTTTGGTACCTCAGACAGGACGTCAGTGGTGACAACCCATATGTCAGGAATACTGCACCAGTGATTTCAGTCAGGACATCAGACTGCTGTGTTTTCTGTAATTATATTAATGCCTGTAAGTCCCTACCTGTAGCCAAGAAATAGTTTGATAGTGTCAGTTTGTTATGAAGACTCAAAACTGGAATTTATTGCTCCTACTAGGGGAAAGTGGGTAGCTATAGGGGGAAAAGGACTTTTCTTCTGCTGACACCACAAGAAAGTTTAACATGGTGGGAAAAAACAGGAGAAGGATTGGATGTGTCTACCCACTGGTGCCACTAGTAGAGAACAAGGTATTAGGCAGAAAAAAAAATAAACAGGGCTTTTGACTCCAGTCAGAAGTAGTAATACAGAACGAGACAGTGAAAAACACCTTTTACTGAGTTAACTATATGCAAATGTGGGTTGGTACAGTAAGTGACAATTATAACAGTATGCACGTTTCAATTGCTTCTGAATGCTCTTGATGTTTTATTAAGTGACAGCAGATTAATCTATACGCTCTTAGTACATAACTATTGTGTTAACAGATGTCGGTACACTGACCAATACTTACAGGAAGAAATTAAAGCAAGAGTAAGCATCCCCAAAGCAGCAATATCAAACTGCAGGACTCTAGCACATTCTGTGTGGCACTTCACTAGAGACCAAAAACCAATGTCACAGCCTTCCTTTTTTTTTCTATATTTCTGACAGGATTTACTGCAAATGTGCAGATTTATTGACTGTAATTAAAAACAAAAATAAGAGTTTGTGCACTAAATATACAGATTTATTAATGTATTACTCCTTCCATCCTCACAAAAAGATGAGACTGGCAACTGGATTACCCAAGGGTGTTTGGCTGTACTGATGTTATGCATTCAGATATAAACAGTGAAGGCACAGTGCAGTACTGTTTTAATGATCTGACTACAGAGGAGATGTCTTGATAGTAGGGCACAAACATATTGGGACATTATATATATATATATATATACATATATATATATATATATATAAAATATGTACAAATGTCAGCTAATCAAACATCCACAAGAATGAGTTTCAAAACATCAAGCCAGTGACATTGAAAACTGGATCATCATAAATGAAGGGAACATTTTTTTTTCTGCAGTGGTGCAAGTCTTCCTGCACTTGCCACACACCCGAATTATGTACACCTGCTCTGAGATCACACCACAGTGGGGGAGAGGGCCAATTCACCAATCCCCATTGTTCTGTGATCTCAAACAAATCACATTCACTTCTCTCCTTTGTTGTCCTGACTTTGAATATTGCCAGCTTGATGTAAGCTGTTTCGATGTTCGGAGAGAAATCCATTTATAAGTAAATAAAAACACACTGCTGTACTACGGACCATCACACATGTTTTATTTCTTCACAAATGAAATTACATGGATTGAGCGCTTTCTTCCCTCCAACAAGGACTTCTTCAGAATCAGTCATTAAAAACAATCAACCTTTATACACTCTCCTCAATTAATTACTGACATCATCCCTAAAATAATTTTTTTAAAAAGAAACAACCAGTGAACACTGTCAAATATAAGCATAAAACATTATATATTAACACCAATTCATTGTCATTATAAAATATAAAAATGTTTTAAAAAATTAAGATTATAAAAATTATTATAAAAAAGTGTTTTGTGTCCATTAAAAAATGAATGAAAGTTAAAACCATTTCCTTAAAGAATAAATGTATTTATTTAACTGATGCAGCCCTCCTATTCAATACAGGCTTTATAGATATCATTTCATTTAACCCTGGAAACTGACTGGCCTGTAATTTGATTTGCCACCTAACTTCTCTTTCTTCGATATAACTTCTAAAATCTCCCCCTCTAGGGTTTGGTAAGACTTTCTCTAAAACACCAAATTTAAATTCTGCAAAATTTTTACATAAGCAGGAATGTTTATAAAGGGCATTAGTGGTGCTGCGGTAGCATTGTCGCCTCACCGTAAGACGCTGTCCGGTTCGACTCTCAGTTAGAGCGTCTTCCGCGTGGAGACATGCGTGAATGGGCATACCTTCACTGAAGGTTGTGCATCAGGGCTGGCAACTCGGTACGTAAAAATCAACTGCCAATCATTAGCGGACCGGAGTTCCCTTGTGCTGACCCCTAACCGGGAAAAGCCGAAAGTCACAACATTACTATTACATGTAGTGATTTGGTACGTGTTCGTATATCCTGTCCCTAAGTCTTCTCTCAGTTTTACCCACGTAAAAACGAAGACAGGATACACACTTCACCAAATGGATCACCCCAGTAGTTTGACAATTACCCCATCTAAACCTAACTCGAGTTTTTTAGGGTGTTACCTATGACGACTGTCTTTTCTGTGTTTATGTGTTTACACTGAGAACAGGAACCACACCTAAATGTGCCAATTCTATCCACCTTTTTAGAACCATTTTCAAAACATTTTTTTCAAATTTGCCCCAGTCTTAAACACAAAGTTAGGTCCAACACCCACAGTAGACCATACCTTCCAATTGTTCCTCAGAATTGCCCAGTTGTTTTCCACAATCCTCTTAACCTCATTTGCCTTACTTGAAAAAGGGACCACCATAGCTCTCTCATATTCTTTAAATTCCTTTGTTTCAACATCTATGTCTTGATCATTTTCCTTTATTCCCTCTGGGTTACCCCAACAGGGGTTTATATTTCCCACACCATTCTTTAACATATTCAAGATTCTCTTGCATCATTTTGTTTGGGTACCCTCTCTCCTGAAATAAGTCTCAACTTTTTGTAGTTTTCCCTCCACATCCTCTCTATGTGATGTCATTCGGGCAACTCAAACAACAAACAGAACAATATGAGGAGGACAGGGGCGAGACCGAAAAATGCAGGTACTGTAAATAGACGTTATTATTGAGTTAGACAATGACATAGCGGCTCAATGCTCGGGAAGGTACAGGAGGACACCACAGAGCTGGTGGGGCTGCTGTTACAACCAGAATGGAGGAAGAACATTTTGGGTTTGACCTTTTGCTAGGAAAACAAATTTTTTGGACAATAATAATTTTTGTCAGGCCAGAGAAGGGCTTGAAAAGGACAGAGATGAAATGAATGTTGGAATGTTAAAAGACATGATTTTTTTGTTTAAAGACAAAATGGACAACATTAAAAAACCGCAGCTTGAAAATGGTTATTTATCTGAATGTGTTAAGAAAAAAATAGTCCCTAAGGGACTTAGAGTGTATAAATTCCCTTTTGGGATAGATTATGACAATCAGCTGATCAAGGAATTTATTGAAATGTTTGACAGACATGGTCTTGAGATGATGGAGAAGATAATCAAATGTAATGATGCCAAGCTGAGCTTACTCATAGGGCAAGCAGAGAAACTAAATCAGGATATTAAGAATGATCTTTTTTCAGAATATGAAGGGTTATACTTTAAGCAAATCAAAAAACGTGGACTTTAATAGTAACAGATTACTTGAAAAAAGTGTAAGAAGATAAGAGAGGGATTTAAAGGACTATAGAGAGAACAGGGCATATATTTTTAGGGCAAACAAGAAGGGTGAACCTAGTATGCGTGGAGGGAACTACATTAGGCCCAACCGAGGGAAGTACCATGAAAAAACTAAGAAGAGAGGGGTTTACAGTAGGGAACACGAAGGAAAATCTTATGAACTACAGTCTTTTTATTATCGACAACATTGGGATGTGGGGTTAAATCAAGAGGAAACACTTCAAGCTGGATGGGGAAACAAAAACATGTACTACAAGGAAAGGTGGTAGAAAATACTTTGCAAGATGGTATTATGCAAGAAGGTATTACTTGGACATACAAAGGATATCACATTTACAACTTTGTAGGTATTAATTTAAGTAAGGAGCATTTTTCCCTATGTATGAAAGGTTTGAAATGTGTACCCAAGTAGACATTCTGATTACATTGAGACAATTTTAGAGATAAAAATGTTTGAGAGAAAATTGAATTTGGCATACGTATGGTCTATTCTGATCCTCTCCCTCCTCACAAGAACAATTGTAGCCTGATCAGGGCCAGCCCTTTTCATTATAACCTATAAACCTACTGATAAGTCTTCCTTCATATGTTGCTCGCTACGCTCCCCTCCCTTCCCCCAATTCCCACCAACCCCCAGTGGTCCTACCTTTATTACAAACAGTAACCCCCTCCCACCCTTCAACCTATAACATCACCACACCTACAACTTCTCACTACTATCCCTCCTACTCAGCCAATATGTACAAGCACACCATACCTATACTCACTGCATGCACACTCCTTGCATACATCACATCTTACCAAGCCTCCACCATTCCTGCACTCAACCACTACCACTGTACCACCACTCATATCCCACCTCCACTCTACTACTCTCTCATCAGATCAACAACCTTCCCAATACACCCTCTATATAGACTACAGACCACAATACCTAAACTAAAAACAACTCCACAACCTAACATAACCCTACCACCATACCTATTGCCCACAGAACACAATCAAAAAACTTCCCTTATAAGCAAGCATATACAGAAATTGATAAAACTAATAATCTCATCCATATCCAACCTAACACTCAGTGGAGACATCCATCCTAATCCTGGCCCCTCGACCTCCAACCCCTCCCCTCATAATCGGACTACAAACCACATCTCCCAAATCACAGCCAATAGAAAGCCAATCGACTTCCTTCTGATAAGCCTAAACATTAAAAGTATATGCAACAAGGTGCATGAATTCCATGCCACCATAGACTTCTACTCCCCTGATGTAGTGATCCTTACAGAATCATGGTTAAAACCACACATTATTAATGAGCAAATCCTCCCTACTGGTTACAATACACTGAGTAGACCGACTAAACAAAAAAGGAGGTGGTATAGCTATAATATTTAAGCAGCATCTAGACATTCAGATATTAAAGTAAGCAGCTCCACAAACAGGTAAGGAAGAAATAATATATGCCAACCTTAAAATAAACCAAAACAAAACCCTAAACATAATAGGTTGCTACTTCCCACCTGGCCACAACATCCCTCCACTTGAAAACCTCCTCAGCTGGACTACCCACCACCTACCCCAAGAAACTTTAATTCTAGGAGACTTCAACACTGACTGGCAATCCTGCTCTAGCAGCCACCCAACCCATCATGTAAATCTTCATGACTTCACCCAACTAGTCCAGTCACCTACTAGGATAAATAACTCCACAAACACACTACCCTTGATTGGATACTAGTCAATAAGAGCCCCCAGTCATATATAGCAGGCTACTTATCTGACAGCCTCAATGATCACTCCCCCCCCAACCTTCTTACTAAGAAGACACCTTTATAAAGCAAAACCCATCATCTACCGTCAAATATGCAAAAAAACTAACCAACCCTCTCTCATTCAGCTCATCCCTAAAAGACTAACTGGCAACCTCTAAAATACCTCAAACTAGATGACGCAGTTGACTACTTTAATAAAACATTCATAAGCATCCTTAATTACCACGCCCCCACAAGACGTTCCTGAACTAGAGCCCAACAATCCCCAAGGCTACAAAAAAACACAAAGTCTGAAATGAAAAATAGGGATAAAGCGTGGGACAACTGGCGCAAAACCAAAACCCCCTCTACTAGGCAAAAATTCCTACAACTACGTAATAGAACCAAAAAGCTTATAAAACAGGACAAAATCCAATACTACCAGTCTGCCCTTACCTCCACCAAAACATAACCCCAAACAAGTCCGGTCCTCAATAAACTCCATCCTCCACCCAGGTAAAGTAAGTACACCCATTCCTAACTTAACTCACTCCTCCGAAAATATTGCTACCTCTTTCAACAATCACTTCACACAAACTGTACTATCACTAGCTAGACAACACAACCCCCCCCCATAAACCCACACCATCAACTAGAACTAACAATCTCCCAACTAGCTTCTCTTTCTCTCCTGTTCCTACCTCCAAAATAAAAACGACTACTAACTAAACTTAAAACCACCAGATTAGCAGCAGACAACCTCCCAGGTGAAAACATTCAACTTGCAGCTGACGCTCTAGCCTACCCCGAATCACTCTTGATTAACAGATCTCTGTCAGAAAGTTATGTTCCTGCACTATGGAAAGTCTCGCACATAATTCCCCTACACAAAGGAGGCCCCTCCACAGATCTAACCAATTACCGCCCCATAGCTATTCTCTTGCCACTCTCCAAAATACTAGAGAGATGCATTCATTCTCAAGTCTCAGATCACCTCCTTGCTAACAACCTCATCTCCGACCTAACCATAGCACCACCACCACCTTACTTTCTTTCTCTAACACTATCCTACAAAATAAAAATGTAGGTTCTCTCTCCTCAGCTACCTTTCTAGACCTCTCTAAAGCTTTCGACATGGTCCCACACAAACAACTCATCTCTCTTCTCAATAACCTATCCTTCTCTCAACCAGTCATCAACTGGTTTCAGAGTTACCTATCTGACCGCCAACAAGCAGTTGTTTAGCCTATCTCCCCAACTACCAGTCTCCACAGAAGTTCCCCAAGGGTCCATCCTGGGACCCCCACTCCTCTACTTTCACCAATAATCTAGCCTCAGCCACAACACATGGCACACTCATACAATACGCAGCTGACTCAACCATCTGCACAGCCCACTCCCTACCAGAAGTGCAAAAAGTCACACAGGAGGCATTTTCTTCTACTGAAACTTGGTTATCCGATGCCCAACTAATACTCAACCCAAACAGCAAAATTACTAATCTTCCTACCCACCAAACTTACCCTAGACAGCTCTCACTTCAACATCACAGCAAAAGACACCACCATACATCCTACAAAACACACCAAATTACTAGGAGTAGAAATAGACAAACTGAACTTTGACATTCACATTTCCATGACCATTAAAAAAGTGCACACAAAACTAGGAGCATTATATAGAAATCAGCAACTACTTACCAAAGCAGCTATAATTTCGGTAGCAAATTCTCATCTTATCTCTACCCTACTCTATGCCTCTCCAATATTTGCTAACCTTAGACAATGTGATCTAAATAAGCTCGAAACCTGCTACAACAAAATCGCCAAATTCGCCACAGGGGCTTCCTACCATACTCACCACTGTCTCTCACTAGCAGAACTGGGCTGGCTAGAGCTCCCCCCACCTCGTTCAATGGTACCAACTCACACTCGCCCACAAACTAATAAACCAACCACTAAAAGTCCCATCCCTCCAGAATCTACTCCAACCCTACATAACCACGAGATCACCAAGATCCAGCCACAAAAACCTCCTACAGGTCACAAGAGCCATTAACTCTGCTGGAGAAGCATTATTCTCCTGCACTACAGGCAAACTTTGGAACTCCATCCCATCCTCAATTACCTCTGTAACTTCTTGCACCCACTTAAAATCCTTACTAAAATCACACTTCAAAACTTGCCAGATATGCCCTTGCAACCCCCCCCCCTCTAATACCATCCACTCCCCCCACCCACTACCTCTCTTAGCCTCCTATCAACAACCTACTCTTAAGCAAGCTTGGCTACTCATGTTCCCAGCTACCTACCACATAATACTAACTTCTTGTAGCAACAACTGCTAATGGCTGTTATGTATCTCAAAAGCAGATTGTATCAATTGTTCACTGATGAATCTCAACTACATTTGTAACCATGTTTTGTATATGTCACTATATTTTAAAATTGTACTATGTTCTACAGCTGTTTTACATCTGTTTTCTTCTCGTCTTGCGTCCTTAACTGGACTAATGTCTATATTTAAATGCTATGTTTTTTAACTGAATAATGCAAATAATACTTAATGTGGAGCTTTTCTCCCCGGGCCTCTGCTGAAAAGGGACCTGTGTCCAGTCAGACTCTCCCGGTCAACAAATGTAAATAAGATAAAAAGTAAAGATGAGAAGGTAGTGAATCATACAAATAATGAACTGAAAATGAAAAGTGTTGTTAATCCACCTCTTGAGCCCACGTTAAACATTATGGAAAAGGCAATAATGGAAGATGTTTATAAACTAAAAACAGGTGAAAGTAATAATTTTATGAAATGGAACTTTAGTAAAGAATATGAAGTTCTGAATGAGTTAAGAAATGACAGGGGCTTAAAAATCATGTGTCCTGATAAGGGAGGTGATACAGTAATTTATGACGCCATGCAATATTCTCAAGGCATTTTTGGCATTTTTGAAATGTTGAATGATCTGTCGACTTATTCATTCTCTATTAATGAAATAAATATTAGTCAAAGACATATAGATTTTTATTTAGAAGAGTATTTAAATGAGGGAATGACCATCAGAATTATGAGAGTTTCTGAAAGTTAAGAACCCCACTATTGCGACGATTTCTGGTATCCCAAAGACACATAAGGGACTGGAAAAATTGGCTTTTAGACCCATAGTGTCAGGGAGGGGATCTAAAACGTACCTCTCTGGAGTTGTGATAGACAAATGGATAAAAAAAGACTATTGTTAATGCAGAGCATTTAATCAAAGATTCCAGGGATTTTCTAGGAAGGTTAGATGTTTCATTATGGGACCAGGATTTATACTTTTTGACTGTGGATATATCAGATTTATACACCTCAATTCCCAAATAGGAAGGACTGGAATATTTTAGGTCTAGTATGTATAACACTACCCTTACTGAAGATAAAATTTATTTGATTATGGAATTTATGGACATATTTCTAGATCATAATTATTTATTCTTCGAAGGACAGTATTTTAAATGTAAAGGTGTTGCTATGGGGGTCTCTTATGCTGATATTTATGCAAATCTAGTCCTTCTGGAGAGGGAAAGAAGAAATGTGTTTACAAGTGAATATATTGCTAACCTAAAAGCTCTACTGTCAGATTTTTGGACGATATTTTTATTCTATGGAAAGGCCCAGAGAAAGAAATTAAAAATGTTGATTTTTTGAATAGGACCACTGGGTTTCTCAAGTTTACTTATGCATATAATGGGAGTAGTATCCATTACTTAGACAGTTATACAGAAGGATGATAAAGGGTTTAGATCCAAAGTGTACAGAAAACCCACTTTTAGTAACTCGTATCTAGAGTATTCCAGTAGTCACACTCCACATCAGAAAAAAGAGTATTAAGGGACAACTCATTAGAGTTGCCCATACGACATCACATAGAGAGGATGTGGAGTGAGAACTACAAAAAGTTGAGACTTTCAGGAGAGAGGGTACCTGAACAAAATGATGCAAGAGAATCTTGAATATATTAAAAAAAAAGAATGGGGAGGGAAATATAAACCCCTGTTGGGTAACCCAGAGGGAGTAAAGGAAAATGGTCAAGACATAGATGCTGAAACAAAGGAATGTAAAGAATATAAGAGAGCTATGGTGGGCCCTTAAGTAAGGCAAATGAGGTTAAGAGGATTGTGGAAAACAACTGGGCAATTCTGAGGAACAGTTCGAAGTTATGGTCTACTGTGGGGATGTTGGACCTAACTTTGTGTTTAGGTCTGGGGCAAATCTGAAAAAAAAAATTTGAAAATGGTTCTAAAAAGGTGGATAGAATTGGTACCTTTAGGTGTGGTTCCTGTTCTCAGTGTAAATTCAAACACAGAAGACACAATCATTATAGGTAACATCCTAAAAACTCGACTTAGGTTTAGATGGGGTAACTGTCAAACTACTTGGGTGATCTATCTGGCAAAGTGTGTATCCTGTCCTAGTTTTTACATGGGTAAAACTGAGTGAAGATGTACGGACAGGATATACGAACACATGTACCACATCACTACATGTAATAAATAGTCATAATGCCCTTTATAAACATTCCTGCGTATGTAAAAATTTTGCAGGATTTAAATTTGGTATTTTAGAGAAAGTTCTTACCAAACCCTAAAGGGGGAGATTTTAGAAGTTATACTGAAGAAAGAGAAGTTAGGTAGCAAATCAAGTTACAGGTCAGTCAAGTTCCGGGACTAAATGAAATGATATCTATAAAGCCTATACTGAAGAGGAAGGCTGCATCAATTCAATAAATAATTTATTCTTTAAGGAAATGGTTTTAACATTCATTTTTTTTTTTTTTTTTTTAAACTTTCATTCATTTTTAATGGACACAACACTTTTTATAATAAATTTTTATAATAAATCTTAACATTTTTTAAACATTTTTATAATATTTTATAATAGACAATGAATTACCATTAATATGTGATGTTTTATGCTTACATTTGACTGTTCACGGGTTGTGTGTTGCTTCTTTTTAAAAAAATTATTTTAGGGATGATGTCAGTAATTAATTAATTAAGGAGGGGAGTATATAAAGGTTGATGATGTTTTTAATGATTGATTCTGATGAAGTCCTGTTGGAGGGAAGAAAGAGCTCAATCCATGTAATTTCATTTGTGGAGAAATGAAACTACGTTTGTGATAATCCATAGTACAGCAGTGTGTTTTTTTTACTTGTGGTGAACTTTGGCACTGCTTTTGGGTCCAACTGTTGCTGTTTTATTTATAAATCCATTAATACACACATTTTATATATATGAGACACAAACGACTGTCAAAAATTGAGACATGGCACAGATGGTTGACTTGGGTGACTGAATCACATTTAGCTGAATTCAAACCTTACACACTGTAGGTAATAAGGTGTGTGAAGAAAAACGCATACTTGACAGAAAAGGTAGAATTTGTGAGAATGTGCAAGATTCTATTACAATAGGTAGTATGTAAGAGTATTTGCAGGTTAGGAATAAGGTTAAGTAAGGGATAGAATTTAGTGCTGCGCGTGTTCTGTGTCCTTTTGTATTGATTAGTGGTACTGTTACAGGAAAGGTTTTTTTTACTGCAATGTGTAGGGTTTGGATTAGGGGAGGGGATAGGATTAACACACGAGTAAGTAAGTGCAAGAGGTATAGCTAACATCTCAGTAAATAAATTCAGCTATGATTTCACACTACCTATCATACATGAGTCCCCTCCAACCCCATCACTATCGACCAGCTCTCAAACACCATCTCCAAAACAAAAACACCATCAAAGAGGTCTAACATACCTCTCTTGCATATCTTCAATCACAGTCTCTCCAGATATGTGCATGGAAAATGGAGAAATGCCACTGCTTCCTCCACTGATGAGATAACCAAGACAACCAGTTTTGCTAGCCTTATCTGTAAAGCCGTGGAATAAACTAATCAATAAGGACATAAAAGATCTGCAGACTAGTCTTGTCACAGTTCAGCTTTATCAAGGATTGATTATGCCTTCTTTTCGCTATTAGCTTCTATGCCCACGTTACCATGGCCCTAGATCAGCTTTCTGTTCACACCGCTTTACCTGTACTTAGCCAAGGCATCCAATACCATTTCCTCATGCTGGCATTATTAATAAGCTAACCCAAACAAACAAATTCCTCTGCAGTTCAATGAATTGCTAAATGGCCAGAACAGAACATGCTACCAGTAAGTAGCAGTTTTAAGGGTCTACCTTAGATTCTCAAATCTGTTCCTCTGAAGTACAGGAAAAAGCTAATAACCAGTGTCTAAGTAAATCTGCACACCACTATAAGCTAGGGACCATCTTAAACTCTCCCTCAACTTCTCTAACATTCCAACAAAATACACATGAATTTGTGCTCTAATCAGGGTCTCCTCCCAACTGCAAAGGAATGCAGTACAGTCACGTCTGGCAAAAAAAAAAATGCTTCTGCACAGTACAACTCATCTTCAGACTGAAACCATGATTTGGAATTCACGAACCTACATAGACAATGAACTGTCCCATAAATCAACATATCTCAAGAGGTGCCAGAAAATCCTCCTCTAATCACTCACCTCATCAGTTGTGGGCTCTTGTCCAACTCACAATCCATCCTAATTTCTCTTTACTATAACCTTGTTCATCCCATCATAGAATACAATGCTCCAACTGGAATGCACAGCTGTAAACAACTCTTAGCATTTTATAACTAAAGATCCAAGGTTTAAAGAGCCACTTGAACTCTGACAAGACTAAAAACACTTCTGCCTAGTCTTCTGTGGCTTAAAGATTCCGAGGGTTGTCTTACCTTCTGAGTTATCAAACCCTAATCTATGCAACCAGTTTTCCTTCAAAAGGAAAGAACATCCTCAGTTTTCATTCATTCCAAAGACCTAGTTTTACATCAAAAATATCATGTCCTGATTCAGGGGTAAATTCATCAACATAATTAGCATTCAAACTTCAATAAGATGAATGGATGGAATTGTGAAAATCAATTCCAGGAGTCACTGGCTAAAAAGCCAAATTAGGCATTTTTGTAACTCAAATCGTATACTACTATACCTTCATTTTCCTTTCTCCTCCAGCTTCACCCTATTTTCCTTCCCTCTACCTTAATCCAAGCGGTTATTCTGTCTTTATCTTTCAAAAGAAGTCAACCTCCTATCACCACCTTCTGAACTATTAGCTCACCTTTAAATGTTCTTCCTATACGGCACTGTTGGCTAATGAATAAAATACTATAAACCTATGAATCATACCTCTCAACTGTCCAGATTTATGCCTCATATTTTTGGCCTGTTCCTAATCAAATTCATGGCTTTCTGGATTTTTGTGGCAAATCAATGAGGACTAAATTATCTAAATAAATGACACCTGAGTTTCAGAATTCATATCCTTCAGAAAATGCATGTTAACACAAGACCTGTGATTCTATCATCTTTTTAAGTTTATAAGAGCAATATTTACACATTTTTGGGGCTTTGTCCCCCCATTATTTTAGGTTTTGTCCAGATTTTCTTTTTGCTATGAGGGTGAGAGCTATGTTATGAATGTATGACAGACATCCATTTGGACAACTCTATGGAGGAGATGAGGCCATATGAAGAATCCTGAACTGGTAATGACTGACTTCTATCCACAAATGAAGATACTTTCTGGACTCCTTGACAACTTTTCTGTTGATGCAAGTTGTTTTGTGGTCCAAACAGCACATCCAATCTCTTTTTGACAGACATGGAAGTCACAAAGGTTTCTTCTACGGAAAAAAAATGACTTATGCCACTGAAGTACATTGCAATTGTTGCAGTGTTGGTGCAAACTCTAGCACCAAAAAAAATGCTCGGTGCCAGGGACAACTGACCAGACTGATACAATGCCATCCCCCCTCAAAAGCTGTTGCTGGCACACAGCTGAACAATGTCGTGTTGACTCCTCAACATCATGAGTCAAAATTTCCTCAATGCCTGCAAATAAGGGCAACATTGGCTTTGATGGCACTAGTTATGTTGAGGGCTGTGGCTTGTAAACAAAGACCACAGCCAATAACAACAAGAACTCTGAAATGCTGGTGCCTTTTTAAGGACAGTTACCACAAGCTAGTCAAACTTGGGACAATTTTATTTCTGAGACAGGCTTTAATTTATCCCAATCCCTTTCCTGAATACCACTAGCATTAAATAACTGCTTTTGACAATGTCAGCACTTTTGATACTAAGGGAAACACTGGCTTTGACAGCACTGCTGATGTCAAAATTGCTGATGTTGAGAGCTGTGGCATGGAAAACGGGCAAAAGCCAATGCCAACAAGCACTCTGAGATGTTAACCTTACATCCAGCAAAAATAAGCACCTTCTGGGTCGAGGAGACCTCTTTTCATCTGAACATATCATCAAGTGGAATAATAAGAAAGAAATAATAACCCAGCTAAGAAAGGAACAACAGAGAAAATGCCACTATTTACCCTGAGGGGCATGAGGTGGCAGACATTTTTTGAGGGGGTTTAACAGTAATAGCATCCATAAGCTTCTCATACACTCTCAGATGTAGGGAAATGGGAGATCTAACCACAGTTGGTGGCAAGGTCACAAACTTATACACTTCATTTACTACTCAAATCAAGCATGGTAAATTTGATGATCTAACTAGTTCTGCTTGAGACTTGTATGAAAACTCTTAACAAGTCACTGTAACCAAAAAAGACTGACTTGCTCTTTTTTTTTTTTTTTTTTGGTGCACACTGGGACCTGGAGAGGAAGGGCTCTCTTTCTAGTCTCCAATTAAATTTCTTCTTTAGAGACCTAGCTGAATCACCAACAGAAAAAAGTAGTGATTTCAGGATCAGACATTGATGGTGATGATCCAAAAAACTTACTTAGGAGTTGAAGGCTTTCAGATGCAGCAAAGAACATCTTTTGCATTCGAGAATATTGTAAACTGTTCACCCAATCTTGTATAGTACCTCAGGGTGAACAAATGATATACTTTGTATTCAAAAGTAGTGTGCTCCTCACCAAGAGGGAATACTCACTGAATACTTGTTTTGTGGAGACAACGTGTTACCACATGTGCATGTCTTTTAAATGCGCGCTCTGTTTTAAGAGATTTTAGTGTTAAGGTCAAAGACTGCCACAGAATTACCTGCAAATGAATCAGTAGTTAAATTCAATAAACATCAGTACAAAGCAGCAGTAAAATGCTACAAAACAAATACCAACTTCAGAAACTATTTTTTTTTTAATTAGCACAAACAGTACACAATAAAACTAGAACAGCAAATACTCAAAAACGTACATTCATAGAACTAGCAAAAAAAATAGCACTACAGTGTAACGTTGAGACATGCAGTTAAGAAAAACTACTTAAGAGTGTCACAAGTTTGAATTAATGCCAATGGCATTCAAAAAAGGAGAGAAGCAAAGGCTTTGGCAAAAAAAAAACTACACTGTCCAAAATGTAACAAAAGTAGCAGAATAAGGACTGTAAACTACCTGGCTGATAATGTAATAGAAAATGTCAAGTTACAGTGCAAGTGCGAGGAAAAAAATAATTTGCTTGTGATCACACACTTTTTTTTTACATGACAAAGTGAACTAGAGCAGGAGGCCATTCAGCATAGCATTCTGGATACAGTGTGTGTGTGTGTGTGGGGGGGGGGGGTGTCATAGTAGCCTGGGAGAGTATAGATGTTCAGATGCCCAAACTGCATTAGCTTTGTTGCAAATGACACCTCGTATCAAACCTAGAAATGTACCTACGACAAGACATACTCTTTCAGGTATAGATGTAAGTAACAAATCTGCAGAATCCTTAGGATAACTAGCTATTACTCCTCTGAATTCCATCCAGCCATGCTTTACAAGTTGTGTCCAACTCCTACAGATACCCAGTGAACAGCTGCAAGCATCCATGCAGTTTACTAAGTAAGTACAGAAATGAAGATTGCAAAGCCTTTCTTCTGTATCAATTTCACACACTTGGGGACAATTTATTTACCAATTTGCCAACTATGTCTTTGGGAGGTAGGAGGAGAAAAACAAATTACATGAAGAAAACCTAGGTGAATACAGACAACATGCAGACTCCTCATAGGAGGCACCACAGCAAAGAATCAAACCAGAGAAGTGGAAAAAAAATGCAGAGAAAAAATATGGATGTCACGCAGCATGAATATAAATACATACCATAACTTTCAGGGAAACACCTTTCACCATGGTTCTCTGAGTTCAGCTAATAAAAACTGATTTCCAACACCAACCCTAAACTGGCTACTCAGACGTCATCAAAAAGGACGATGAGACTGCCCTTCCATCAGATGGTGGTGGTCTCAAACAGTTTTTTAAACAAAATTACAAGCCCTTAAAGTGGACAACTTTAAAATGACTAATAAGTTTCAATTTGAAATTTTCCAAAAACATTGAAAGCTTTTTCTTTCCATCCCTACCAAAAGGTTAACCATGGAATACTAGAACCAAACTTTCAACCCTGCTTTCTTTTAAAAATGATGGTGGTAGTTTAGAGATCCGACAGAACTGGGGCAGGTGGAGCACAAAGTAATATTGTTATCACTTAATAGGATGATAAAGTGAATGACTGGGTTAAGAAAAGGAAGTTTGGGACAGTAAGAAGCAAACATCTATCGCAGTGACAACCAAAATGTGAGACACATGGAAAACCTACTAGTAATGAACCAGGATGAACCTTCAAATGCAATGTGAACTTCCAAGTTCATACAACTTACCTGACCAAGGTTAAAAGTCATAATGCTGTTGTCGTCATACAGCAGAACATTTATGGTATCCAAGGCCCATGTGCTCTCAGCCAGCAGTCCAGATTTAAGGGACATCATCACCCTCCATGCTTCAGGAGTTCCTGTAAACATACATCAGCAACAGCTGCTTACTCAGAAAAGCATTGCATTTAAAAGAATTCAAAGACCATAAACAATTTCACATTACAGGAATGTAAAATTGAAAACTGTACTAAATTTACAGACAAAGAACTCTCATGGTTTACTCATAACACATGATCCAGACGTAAAGCCATTATTCAAGCTAACTGTGGAACAATAAAAGACTTAGAACAAAGCTGTGGGTGTAAACAGAGCTCAGGTTTACATGGTAACAGTCATATTTCAAATTAGTCCTTTACTGAATTTCATAATCGGAACTGTCAAACTAAGGCATGAAAAACTGCATCCCAAAAAACCTCAAAAGCACTCTGGCACTTACAACAAAGTATAATAACCTTAGGTTAGTTACATGGCTGAATTAAGCACAGGGCCCAGTGCTGCCAGTGGGGTCTCCATACATATTAAAACTTCTCATCCATATTTCCCACCTGATTACTTGGGTTCAAATGGTGCTCTGCTTTCTTCTGTTTTTTTCTCTTTCATTAGCTCAACTGCTTTGCATCCGAGCAAATGAGACATCCTGGAGATAAGAGAGGGTAGAAAGGCCTTTTCTCTTTTAGAAAATGCCAATATCAGAGACGTTCCTGGAGACAAAATAAACTCTGGTCTTCACCTTCTTCAAAAAAAGCAGATACTGACTGTGTAGAGACCTTCCTGGAACTAAAAGAATGTGCAGTCTAACTTTTTCCCGGAGCTAAAAACGGATACCAGCATTTGGTGTGTCTGTCCACCCCCCGCTCACATTACCTTTGTCATCCCTTCTTGACAACTGAAATCCAATCCTAAGGGCATCTGACCTAAGAACATTCTTGATCATCAGAGAACATTTTGCTTGCTGTAATAACAGTCATTCCACTCCCTCTTTTTATGTGTGTGTGTGCTATATATATATATATATATATATATATATATATATATATATATATATACACACACACACACATATAATTTTTTTCCCCACTTTTTTATTTAAAGTTGGTTCTTAACTAAGAACACTGTCAGGTAAAGAACCTCTGTACTCTTGACTAAGGAAAGCAGCTCATTAAGAGCTTAGAGCCTTAATCCTCAGAACTATCAGAACCGCTCATTAACTTCTTTTTCTGATAAATCACAGGAGATTAAAATCACTGAGGTTTACAGTTAGTTAATAATGCCAATCGTTAGTTTCAAAGTTGTTCAGAAAATGCATGTGGACAAAAAAATGTGATCCGTTAACTTTTTAAGGGAATTAAAGTAGTCTGCCCCGGTTTCTGATTTTGGAAACATTTCTGACTTTTCCCCTACTTATTAACAATCCCTCGTTACTGCAGTGGTGGTGCTGCGGTAGCGTTGTCGCCTCAAAGCAAGGCGTTGTCCCATTCGATTCTCAGCTTGGAGCGTCTTCTGTGTGGAGGCATACGTGAATGGGGCGTGCCTTCGTTGAAGGTTGTGCGTCAGGGCTGGTAACCCGGTACGTAAAAATCCACTACCAATCATTAGCGGACCAGAGTTTTGCTGTGGCGACCCCTAACCGGGAAAAGCCGAAAGACACAAACATTAACGATCCCTTAACATCTTTTTCTAGTGCATCACCAAGGATTACTGTCAGATGGTGGGAGCCTGGCATAATGGTTAAGGTGTTTACCTTACAAACACAAGATGCAGGGTTTGATTCTCACATGGGGTAATTGGCTAGGCTTACAAATGGCCCACAAGAGCAGTTAGCCTAATACTGATCTATGAATCTAATACCAGTCCTCTCAATTTCACACCACCTACTGCTCTATCCTTACAATTTCACACCACCTACTGCTCTATTAAGTGAACTAGAAATCTGGCAGTTAAGGTTCTTGAGATGTTAAACTGCTTCTTGTAGTCAAGAGAACACGGGTCGAATCCACCAACCTCCATCTGCATACTGTGTAAATTTGAGTAAATGACTTAACCAGAAAGTGATCTAGTGTCCCCCACTAAAAAGGAAACTTTTATCCAGTGGATCAACTGGTTAAAAATGTACAATATTTAAAATCTGTCCCCACCCCATTATTTTCGGCTTTGCAAAGAATTCTTGAGCAAAGAGATAAAGGTATTTTACATTGCTCCTTACAAAAATTAAATTTATGTATTCACCATAACTATATATCTGTCTAGTCCATTTTCATTCTTCCTCAACATATGGGTTATGGATCCAACTAGGCCGCATTCCAGAGACGTATGGATCCAACTGTAGAGCTCCTCCCTCTATCCATAATGCCCTAGTCAGCCTACAATACTTCAGATTGAGTTTGTTGTCTTATAGAGCCCAAGATATAGTAGGAACACGGAAATAATAGTAAAGCTAGGGCTCAAACCTGGAACAAAAGACTTGAAAATATCCATAAGATCTCTCCAAAAGAGGATAAGAGGAGGAAAGAAGGAAGAGGAGTTTAAGAATGAAAATGACCACCACAGATGCACAGTTAGGGTGAGTACATAACTTTAATATCCGATGATGTCCTTTTCATTCTTCCTCAACATATGCAACAGAGTCCCCTCCAGTTATGTGCATCTTGGGTGGCCCTCATAGAATGATACTGCAGAATACTGCCGAACCAAAAGCAGCTCTGCTTCTAGAAGTCAAATCTAGTTTGTAATGAGCAATAAAAGTATGAGTAGATGTGTGCAAATATCGTCAATGGAAGTTCTAGACCAGAAGGCAGAAGTGGCCCTGGATCTAGTTTAATGTGCCTTAGGAGGTTTTTATAAGGAGAGATCTTGCTGAGAATACACAAAAGAAATGCAATCAGTAAATACATTTGGCCAGGGTAATTTTAGAAACTGGTGATCCCAGTCTGTTCAGTGGGAAAGAAACAACTGGTCTGTTTTCCTGAAATCCTTTGCCCTGTGTAAATAGAAACGTAGTGGTCTACGGACATCTAAAATATATAGCATGGATTCTCCCTTATTTGAAAAATTAGGGAAGAAAACAAGCAAATTGACTGATATTCCATTCAGAGGCTAATAAAGATGGATTGATTCGTAAAGTAACCTTACCTTTGTAAAAAACAATGCAAAGGGATTTTGATGAAGGAGCCTGGAGTTCAGAAATTCTCCTTGCAGATGTAACAGCTACTAAAAATGCTGTTTTCCATGACAAAACTTTCAAATTAGTTTTGGTTGAAGGTTTAAAAAGTTGTGTTAACCCCTGAACTACGACTGACAAATCCTGAGGAGGTGACAGATCTTTCACTGGCGGCCTGAGTAAGAAGGTGCGTTTTAGAAAAGTTTTGCGCAATTTGGAAGAAGCTAGAGAGGAAGCAAGCTTTTTCTCCTGAAGTAAAATTTGATATGGCTGCTAACTGTACTTTGACAGTGGAAAAACTAGCACCTTCCTGAAAAATAGAAGCTAAAAACTCCAGAACCAAAGAAACAGGAGCAGTAAAAGGTACAATTTATTTTCTGTGGGCCCAAATTGAAAATCTTTTCCATTTACTTCTGTAAAAATCTTCCTTGCAAAAACTTTCTGGGAAAATAAAAGTGCATGATGAACTGGGAAAGAAAGCCTGGGCTGTCTAGGTATCAAAGAAATTGGAAAAAACATGCAGTTTGTTTCTGGCCTGGAATACTGGGATGCTTCATCAATGAGAAATGCAGGGGAATATCTGGTCTGGGGTCCTGTATCCATGGAGTACAGCGAAGATGAGACCAAAGAAAGGGGAACATCTGGCAAGGCCAGAAGGGGGCAATGAGAATAACTGAGCTCTTTAACCAACTAGCTTTCTGCAAGAATTTTGGAATCTGAGGTAACAGTTGACAGGTGTAAAGGAGACTGCAGGGCTAAACGTGTACTACAGCATCTTTCGGTGACTCTCCTAAGGGGAAATTATAGCAAAGTACCTGATGCACTTGTGGGAAGGCGCACAGAGAACACAACAAGGTTGGCCCCAACGATGGAAAATCTTCTCTGCCACAGACCGATTGAGAGATCGCCTTGTGAGGTAAAAAAAAATGGACCTACTGACTTTCTGCTAGTACACTGGTCTTCCTTGGAATGTGTTTTGCCACCAGAAAGTAGGTGGAGATCACCCACTATCGTACTGCATCTCAACAAAGGGGGTAAGATCAGGTTCCCCCTTGTTTGATGTACCAGACCACAAATGTCAGTTTGTATTGCAATACTTCCTACAGGGAGTACATCTAGAAAGGCCTGCAATACTAATAGAACCACTTTCATCTCTAGGACATTGATGTGCGAATTGCTCTCAAGGGGACCATGTGGCTTGGATCATATTCCCAAGAAATGCCCCACGCACACCCCAACTGGGGAGGTATCCTTGGTCAATGTGGCCACTGGAGAAGACAAAATAAAAGGACGGCCCAGGTAAATCTCATACGACTGACTCCGAGGATGATTTCTGCATTCTCAAGTGAGTTTGACTAGAAGGATAGAGGATGTTGCAGAATAGACCACTGAACAGCTACAGTCCAGTGGAGAACAAGCATACAGAAATGTGCCATAACAAAGTACAGTTATGTAAAATCTTACCATAAAGGTAGATGTCCTTCCCTTTACTGTTGCAGTATTCTTTGCATTTGGGATTCCCTGCCTCAGGCAGCCCATCTGCCCAGTAAATCAAAGTTTTAGGTTGCTTTAAGGTACACCATACATGGCACGTATGCTCCTCCTGTAGCATAGGGCATAAAGCTGACATCTGGACGTACCATCCTCTGAAATGAAAGTACCAGCAGGAATGCCATTTCAAGGAAAACCATACGGTAACTAGTACATCTAGAAGAGAAATGGACCAGTGGAAGGAGGTAGAGAGTGAATACTGCAACAGTGAAGGGAAGGACATCTACATCTACCATTACAGTAAGACTTCACACAACTGTACTATGTCCTTCCATATCACTTTTGCAGTATTCTTTACATTTGGAAGACTGCCAAGGCTCTGTAAGAAACTTGGGAGGGGGAAGGACCAGCAGAACTCCCTAGGAAGCTATGTAAGATGGCCCTAGCAAAACCAGCTCTAGCTCTGGACATTCCATCTAACTTATAGTGTTTGGTTAAAGAATGCCCAAAAGTCCAAGTAATTGCTTCAAGAACAGAATTAGTATCCAAGCCCTCGAAAAAACACCAGAAGCAGCCACAGGTCTAGTAGACTGAGCCTTTGCAGAATAAGGAAGGCTCTTACAGTGAAAAGAGCAGCAAAAAGAAATAGCGTTTGAAATCCAAGAAGAAATAGTCTGCTTGAATACAGCTAATCCCAATAACTTGGGATGAAAGGAAACAAAAAGCTGATCAAATTTTCTAAAAGTCTCAAGTCTTATCCAAATAAAATCAGAGTTGTCTATGCACATCTACTGTTTGCTGCACCTTCTCACTAACAGATTGTGGAGAAGGGAAAAAGTGGGCAAATGACCATACAGATTAAGTGACAACTCATTAACCACCTTGGGCATAAAAAGGATTAGTATCCAGGGACACCCTGTCCTTATGAAACACCAAAAAATGAGAACAAGCCATAAGGGCTTTAAGCTCAGACACCCATCTGGCAGAGGGCCAACAAAAGTACAGTTGTCCAAGAGCAATGTTGCAATGAAAATGAAGCAGCAGCTGCAAAAGGAACCAGAGTCTCAGTTTTTCCAAAAAAAAATTAAGATTGCAGGGAGGAGGAACAGGCTTCCTGGGAAGCCCAACATTTAGGGCGCCTTTAAGGAATTGTTTAACTTCAAATCTAGAAGCTAAAGGAGAAGAAAATTAAAGCAGACAAGCAGAGATAGCCGATAAGCAGGCCTAACAGACGAATAAGCCAACCCAGCATTGAGAAACTCACACAAAGAAAGAACCAAAGGAACATCCACAGAAAGTAGATCCAGGTTACTAGAAAGACACTAAACAGAAAACCTCTTCCATTCAGACAAGTAGGATCTCCTAGTATTGGGTTTCGTAGCCTGTAAAAAGATGCCTATGTGGAAGCAAAATCCCATCAACCACAGTGTCATTTGAAGAGTGGATAGGTGGAAGTGTGTTGTGTGAGTAGGTCCATCTTGTGAGGTAACTTGTAGTGATTTCTCTTGGACAAATGCAGAAATTTGAACCAATGCTGTCTCGGCCAAAAGGAAGTCACCAATAAGATTTTGGGAGTGCCCTGTTGAATTCTGAACAGGACTTTTGAAATGAGGGGAAGGGGAGGGAAAGAATAAAGGAATATCCTCTTCAAAGAAAAAGCGATGGTATCCACCTTCAACACCAGAAAACCTGGGACTGGCACAAAATAGAGGAAGTTGTCTGTTCAGAGGGGAGAGAAATAGATCTACTTCAGAGTACCCCACTGGTGGACAATGTCCAAGAAACGCATACCTATGAAAAATCCATTTGTGGGATTAAGCTAAGGACCTGCTTAGAGTGTCATGGATGGGTTTCCATTGTGCTTATAGCAGAAATGAATGCAATGGCTTATCCATTTAGAAATGGTTTGCTTTGAAATAGCCTTCCCCTCTGCCCCTACAGCAAATGCCACCAGCAGTTGTTCAGATTTCCTTTGAGGTTTAGACCTGTCCAAGTAGAATCTAAGTTGTCTGTGCACATCTAAGGAATGCAGTATCCATTCCCCTTTATTCTGTGGATTGGGAAAGAAGGTTGGCAAATGAACTGATTAAGAGCCACACTGGATACCACCTTGGGCATGAAGGATGGATTGGTTCTGAGGGACACTCTGTCCGCATGAAAGATGATGAAAGGCTCCACTGCCATAAGGGCCTGTAATTCAGATACCCTTCTAGCTGAAGTGAATGCTAAAAGGAAAGCTGTTTTCCAAGAAAGAAATTTTAAGTTTGCAGTACCAGCTGGCTCAAAAGGAGGTAGAGTGAGTTTCTCCAAGACAAAGTTAAGGTCCCAGGCTGGGGTTGGAGCTCTCCTGGGTGGTCTCAAATTTTTTACCCCTCTGAGGAACTGCTTGAGCAGTGGATGAGAGAAGAGGGGACGTTCTCTGTGTTATAATGAGCTGAAATGGCTGAGGCGTGGATTTTAATGGAGGAAAAAGACAGGCCCTTGTGAAGCATTGCAGACAAGTATTGTAAAATCTGAGGTAAATTGGTCACTGCTGTGCTCATCCCTTGAGATTGGTTCCAGGCACAGAATCTTTTCCATTTTTCAGCATAAGATTTTTTAGTACTAGGCCTTCTTACCTCTAAAATGATATCCATCACAGGTTTGCTGAGGGATGGTAAAGGAGAGATTAAGTAATTAGCCAGGCTGCAAGGTTCAGTGTTAGAAGCTGAGGGTGCAGAATCTGGTTCTCCTGCTGAGACAGCAGGGAAGGAGTCTGAGGCAGGTGCCATGGAGATAACCGTGACACACTGCACAGGAGGGGGGTACCAGTGTTAGCGCAACCAGTCTGGAACAATCAAAATCATCCTCGATTTGTCCAGTTTGATTTTTAGTAGTACTTTGGAGAGCAGAGACAGAGGGAAGGGAAGGCATAAACTGATAGGATTTTCCAGCTGAAGGAAAAAGCATCCACTTTCCAGGCTTGTTTGTGGGGAGTCCTTGTGCAAAATTTGTCCAATTGGTAGTCCTGAGGAGAGGCAAACGGGTCTATATCTGGGCTCCCTCATTTGCTTGTCAACATGTTGAAAATCCTTGGTTCCAGTTTCCACTCGTGTGGGTCCATGAGGTTTCTGCTTAGTCAGTCTGCCAGTGTATTTAATTTTCCTGGCAGGAATTGAGCTTGTAGGTGCACTTGGTAGCTCAAGGCTGTGTGCCACTATGCCATGGCTAGTCTGCAGAGGAGGTAAGAATGTGTACCCCCCTGCTTGTTTATATACCACATAACAGTGGTGTTGTCCGTCTTTACCATTAGTTGTCCTGAAGAATGTGGTCTTTGAAGGCTGTCAGAGCATTCTGTACAGCTAACATTTCTTTTTGATTGATATGCACGTGCATTTGACACGGGTTCCATTTGCCCTGAATGCACTTCCCTGCCAGGTGAGCCACCCATGAATAGTCTGATGAGTCTGTTGTTAGGGTTTGGGGAGCAGGGGGTGGTGTGAAAGGTAGTCCCTTGTTTTGGTGGCAGGCCTATGCCCACCAAAGGAACTCTAGGCGTAGGTAAGGTATGATAGGAATCATTGTTTCTAGGTCTTGAGAATGTTGACACCATAGGCTTTTTATATACCACTATAGTTTCCTCATATGCAGTCTTGCATATGGAATTAGAAGAATGCAGGAGGTCATGAACCCCAAGGCTTGCAGTATTTTTCTTGCAGATAGCAGGGTTTTGTGGCCACTTGTTTGAAGTAGGTTGTCAAATGAATTTGTTTCTCTGGCATGAGGTAAGCCATCTGGGAAGTTGTATTCAAGCTTGCTCCCAGGAATATAACTTGTCGACAGGGTACCAGGTGTGATTTCTTTTTGTTTATGGTGTACCCCCAGTCAAGTTAGAACCCTTTGTACAAAGGCCAGATGATTCAAAAGTATGTCCTGGCTTTCTGCCTGAATTAGACAATCGTCCAGGTATGGGTATATTGGAATATTTCTTTGCCTGCAAAATGCAATAATTGGAGCTAGGTACTTTGTGAACACCCTGGGCACAGTAGATAAGCCAAAGGGCAGTGCAGAGAACTGATGGTGTGTGTAGCCTGCTTTGAAGCGTAGGTATCTTCTGCAAGATTCCCTGATTGGGATCTGCAGGTATGCTTCTTTTAAATCTAGTGTTGCCAACCAGGCATCTTTGCCTAGCATAGGAAGTAATTGGTGAAGAGTCAACATCTTGAATTTTGGAATCTCCAAAAAGGTGTTCAGAGTAGACAGGTCCATGATAGGACGCCATGAATTGTCTTTTATGGGTACCAGGAAAAGTTTTGAGTAGAAACCTTGTCCCTTTTCCTCTTCTGGTACCAGCTGAATAGCCCCCATGCTTAAGAGAGAAAGTACTTGTTTTTGGGCCTCTGCCCACTGTTTTGGGGGTAGGTCTGGCCACCCACTTGGTGTTGGCAACGTGTGGAAGTGAAATCTGTATCCCTGGGACACTATTTAAAACCCATTTGTCCTGGGTAATGAGTTCCCAATTCTTGGCATGAAGAGCAATCTTTCCCTCCAAAGGGGCAGTCAATTAGTAGATAAGTGCTTGGAAATTTTAAAAGGAAGTCATTGAGACAGTTTACCATGGGGGGAGTCTTATTCCCAGATTTGGAAGTGGAGGCCCCCCACTGCTTAGTTCTGTGTGTCCCCTGGGACTGAAACCTGTTTTTTTTTTCTGTCTCTGGGTTTGGCTTGAGAAGACCTGGATGGGTCTGGAAAGGACCAAATCTTAGAGGGCCAGTGCCTACTAAATCTAGGAGGCTGACTTGTAAAAAATCTTTAACAGTCTGCATAGATTTAGCTTTATCTTCCATCTTAAGAACTTCCTCAGCCTTGATGCCAAACTGGAGGTCCTGATTTAAAGAAGCATCCAACAATTTAGCTTTAACATGATCCAGCAAAGATTGCTCCTTAAGCAAAGCTTGCCTTCTGAGCACAGACTCAGTAACAGCAGCCCTGCAAGAGGCCTCTAATGAGTCAAAACCACATTGCAAATTATGGTTTCCAACTTGTTCAGCAGAATGAATTAAATCCTGTAATTCTTGATTTTCCATACAGTCAGGAATCAACAATTTTCTGTTTAAGCAGTCCAATAAACATGTTGCTGATGCTTTAACATATGAAACTGGTAGTTTAAAGCCCTAATGGCCAAGGTTGCAGAAGTGTAAACCTTCTTACCCTATCTATCCAGCAACCTGGAGTCTCTATCAGAAGGGGTGGGACTTTTAGCAGTAGAAGCTTTAATGCCCTTGGGCCCCTGTGAAATAGTCTCTGGATCTACAATACGATTTTTGAAAAGTAACTTGTGGGACTCAGGGACCCTGTAGTATCTGTCAGGTTTTCTGGGAACAGAAGGCAGGGAATCAGGGGCCAAACTAGACTCCGAAAAAGCATCATTAACAATGTCTAGTACAGGAGGAACAGCTAAAGGTCTATGCTGAGGTAGGAGAAGGAAATCCCTAAGCCTCTTTTTTGAATCAGAAAAATCCTGGCTTTCCCAGTGGAAATGCTCCCTTAGAGTATGTAAGGTTTCCCCAAAAGAAAAATCCTCAGGAGGAGAAGCAGAGGGAATGGAGTCCTCTGCATCAGAATCTTTAAGTAGATGAGGGCAAATCCAGATCATCGGAAGAATCAGAAAAAACAGAATCCTGATCAGAAGATTCATAATCAACTTCAGTCCTAGGCCTCTTATAAAGGGGGGGGGGGTTGGCTACCCCTGTTTAGAGTTATTAGATCTTCAGCCATTCTTATCATTTGTTTTTTAGGCCTAGAGGCCTGAGCATGTGGCCTGGGCGATGGTTTTTTAGACATGGATTGAGGTTTAGGCAGGTCTAAGTAAAGAAGGAGGCGTCAGTTTAATATGCAAGTCCGTAGGCCTGAATACACCCTCAGAAGCCGGTGCCTGCACAGCGGCTCCGGACCCACCCAAGGTAGAGACCTCCGCGGGTTCCATAGTTAAAGCTTCTCGCGGCATACCGGACCCCGAATGGGTCTCAGTAGAGGCCTGCAAATCAGAAGTAGCGGGTATCAGGGGATGCCAAAGCGCCTCACTGAGTACCAGCGAACTGGCGACTGGCTTAGGAGAAGCGTCGTCGGCAGTTTTGGACCTCAGCAGCCTGTCTCTGTCTTTATCTTTGTGTTTTTCGGAATCCTGGTAGTCGGATGGCTAACCAACGACATTTCTGGATAATTAAACCGAGAACCGAAATATTTAGAGGCGAAAATATACCAACGACGGACAGTGCGCTGATTAAATAAAGCACAAAACTGACACCAAGGTACGTCGTGGTCAGGGCCTAGGCAAAGAATACAATACGAATGAAAATCTTTATGAGGTATTTGCTTTCCACGAGTAATGCAATTATTAACTTTTACCGACATCGGTAAGGAGCAAGAAAAAGTTTCCCCAACGGGGTACTTCGCTTTAGCTGAAGACTTTGGTTCTGAAACTCGAAAACAAAAATTTCAGGAGTCGGCCGACCGGCATTTGCAAACTGCTTCTGCTTCGGTCACCGCATGGCAAGAAAGACTGATGTAATGGCATCGGCTGCATGTTTTATACCCCTGACGACCCGACATCATGGAAGAAGGAACAGCAACCGACAGGACCCAAGACTTTGTTAATCAGGCCGACTGAGGGCTACCTGCAAGCAGATAACCCAAATGTAATGACTGCAACAGTGAAACATGAAGAACATCCTGGCTTACCTGGAAAGGAATACTTGAGTCCCTGAAGACTGATTATTCTTAGCAGGAGGGGTCCACTTGCCACCCTTTTTGCCCTTAGGAGGAGGGCAAGATTGCCTGTGAACAAAAGCTGGCTTACTGGGGTAGTTTCTCTGAAATTTAGGAGCAGGAGAAATAAGTTATGTCTTATTGGATCTAGGACTATTGAATGGAAGTTCAATAGTCCGAATCCACAATCACTGAACACACTAACAAAAGCGCTTTCGTTAGTGTGTGTTAAAAAAAAAAAAAAAAAAAAAAAAAAATTAATGTTTTTGCAAGGGGGGGGGGGGCAAGCCCCCCTGTGCCCCCCCCCCTACTTAAATATTCTCACCCCAAGATTGCACTACAGAGGGGAAAAGGGAATTTTCCCTTATCCGCACCATAGTATGCCCTCCGCAACAGGCATACTTACACAATAGTGCTTCTTCACTGAAAAGTATGCCTGACTGATGGTGATTCGGTGATGTTGTCGTTCGGTGATCCGTTCGGATCCCGTCTTATCATAACATTACATCTGTGTTGTCAATCTTCATCTACTCTTGACTCTTGGGTGTCAGTTCTGATCTTCAGAACCGGTCCTGCTGTTATACAGATTGTGCCAGCCAAAAATTTCTTGAGCTAAAAATCCACAATGCCCCTCTCCCATTCACTTCAGATAGAGTTTGCACACTTACAGAAAGCCAGAAAAACCATGAGCAAATATGAAGAAGCAGTGTCCAAGGTAAACCTTAACAATGCATCCAGGACAGAAGTTCACTCCTCCAGGAATTCACAGCAGGGGGAAGGAGGGTAGGATGCCAAGAATAGATAAAGACTGACAACAAAGATGGAACGTTACAGTAAGACAAGACTTCTTTATCTAATGTTGTCAACCTTCATCTATTCTTGACCCTTGGGACAGAGTCCCCAGCTACTTTTGATCCCAGGTGGCCATATGGAAGGATATTCCTGAGAACCATAGAACCAAAGGATGCTCTTCCCCTGGAGGCCAGATCTAATTCGTAATGAGTGATAAAAGTATGTGAACAGCTCACATTGCTGCAGTGCATATTTCATTCATGAAAGCCTTGGAATGAAAAACAGCTAAAGTGGCCATTGACCTGGTGGAATGCACTCTCACTGGCACAGGTAACTTGAGATTCTTTTTATTATATATGTAAGTAATACAATCTCTTAGCCATTTTGATAAGTTAACTTTGGAAACAGACTTCCGAAACATTGGGCTGCAGAAGGAAACAAAAATGTTCTGATTTTCTAAACTCTAGTTCTGTTGAGATAGAAATGCAATTGTCTGTGAACATCCAGCACATGGAGGCAATACTCACCTTTGTTGGAAAAACTGGGGAAGAAAACAGGCAAGTCTATGGTTTGATTAATGTTGGACTCTGACTACCTTTGGAAGAAAGGATGAATTGGTTTTGGGTGAAACTCTATCTTTGGGGAAAATTAAGTAAGTGGATTTTGACAATAAGCTCCTACATCTCAGTAACTCACCTTGCTGATGTTGTAGCAATGAGGAAAAGCATTTTCCATGAAAAAAACTTTGGGTCGCATATTGCTGCTGGCTCAAAGGGGGAAAGCACCAAAGACTGGAGAACAATGGTCAGATCCTATGGCGAAAGGGGGTCTTTAAATGCAGGCTTCAAGCACAAAGTTCCTTTGAGGAATACTTTACGTAGTCTATGTGAAATTAGAGGAATGTCCCTGAAACCATTATGGAAATTAGAAATGGCAGCAAATTGGACTAACTGTAGAGGTGGAGGCCCCTTGATCAAAAAGAACGATTAGAAATTCTAGAACTTTTTCCACCGGAGTGGAGAAAGGAACAAGATAGTTATAAGCCCCGATTGAAAAGCTCCTCCACTTACTAAGGTAAATTTTCCTAGTGGAAGCCAGCAGAATTTTCCGCACTGGAGTAGGTATATCTTTATGCCTGGCGACTAGTGGAATTGAAGGAACCAAGCTATCAGCTTGAGATTTGGAAGGTTGGGGTGCACCAGTCCCAGAGGGTGAGACTGCAGGTCTGCAACTAGGTCCAGAATCCAATGGACAGTGAACTAGATGAGTCCACAGGAAGGGGAACCAAATTTGTCGAGGCAATAGGGTGCAATGAGGATCACTTTGCTTCGCAACCTGGCTGCTTTCTTGAGAAAAAGTGGGATGAGAGAGAAGGGGGAGGAAGGCACAGAGGAGACCCTGGGGCCAATTGAGGAGAAAAGCTTCCCTCAGTGATTGCCCCTGAAAGGGGATCAGGGGAAAGTAGCTTCTGCATTTGTTTTGGGGTGATGCAAAAAGGTCGCAGCAAGGCTATCTCAGGATTGAGAGACCACTTTGGAGGCAGTAGAATGCATGTACTCAGTTTGTCCGCTCCCTTGGATGTTCATTGCTATCAGAAAGCGGTTGGAGGACGTAGCCCATTGCCACATTCTCAGGGCCTCTCAACATAAGGGGTAGGACTTGGCTCCACCTTGTTTGTTAATGTACCAGACTAGAGACTTGTTGTCTGATTGGATCGCAATGGTCCCTAGGGGGAGGAAAGATTGAAAGGCTTGCAACCCTAGAAGCAATGCCCTCATCTCCAGGACACTGATATCCAGATTGGCCTCTATCGAGGACCCAAGTGCCTTGGACTGTTCTTCCCAGATAATGCACCCCCCCCCCAATCTGGGAGGCATCCGTTGTCACTATAGCCTTGGGTTGAGGGGGGACAAAAGGATGGCCTAATTAGGATTTCCTTGGATTCCATCCACCAGGATAGGTAATTTTTGCAGCAGCTGGTGATTAATATGGAGTAGTTCACTGGATGGGTTAGAAAAGACCATTTTGATGCTAGAAGCAATTGTAGTAGGTGCATGTGGAACCTTGCTAATGGGACTAGAGTGACTGTCGCTGCCATGGACCACAATGCTTGAAGGACCAAAAGCACTGGAACTTTGTTTTTGCAAAGAATGGGAAGTACTTAGAATTTTATCTTCTGTAATCTGTGCTGGGGTAGAGGGGCTACACAAGAAATGGTGTTCAGATGAGCTACTATAAATTCTAAATTTTGAGAGGTGCTTAGCTAAGATTTTGTTTGACTGATTCCCAAGCTCAAGAACAAATGCAAAGTGAACTCTGTTGCTTGAAGTAGTAGATGTCTGGCGGAAGTGGTGATGAGCCAGTCGCCTAGATATGGAAATACCCAGAATCTGTGTACTCTCAAGTGAGTTGTCACTGCTGCCATACATTTAGTGACTACCCTGGGGGCTGTGGTGAGACCAAAGGGCAGCACTCTGAACTGAAAATGACTGGCTCCTAGCTGAAAGTGGAGACACCTTTTGGACCGTTTGTCCATTATTGTGGTAGTAAGTGTCTTGAAGGTCTACAGAGCATATCTAATCATTTTCCTTGAAAAAGGGAAGTATAGACTGAACCATGACCATCTGGAATTTGGACTGCTGAACAAATTTGTTTAGAATGCTGAGATCCAGTACAAGTTATCCAGTCCTGTCTCTTTTGGCACTAAAGAACTTTGAGTAAAATCCATGTCCTATCTGGTCTGGTGGGAGTTCTTGGATGAGACACTGTAGCAGCTTTTGGATTTCTAAGGCTGCTTGGTCTTTCTGATTGGGTGGAACATCAGGGAGACTTGCAAGAGATCTGGATAAAGGGTGAAGGGGAAAGAATAACCTCTGGTAATAATTCTCTGCACCCAAACATCTGTGGTTATCTGTTGCTAGGCTTTTGCATGCAGAAAATCTTCTCCAGACTGCTTCCAGAGCTGAGCAATTAGGCCTCCTTTCAGAAGCACTGGTAGAGCTGGCCAGAGGGCGTCTCTGGAACCCTAATTCTACAGGCAATCTCTGCCTCAGGGTCGTTGTCCTCCATTCAAGCTCTCACCTGCCGCCCAGAGGGGAGCCACTTGAAAAACCCTTGGGTCTTTTTGAACTACTACTTCCCACTCCTTTGATTCCTAGCTTAGGATTGTTGGGGAGCAGAAAAATATATGCCCACAGCTAGTATCTTCCCATCCTTCTCGCACCTAGCTAGAGAGTTTCTTTAACTTTGGGGCCAAACAAAGAAGATTCGTCAAAGGGAGCACTGATGAAGGAAGACTTGAATGGTTTCGCAAACTCACACAGGTGCATCCAGGTGTGTCGCCTGTTAGCAATGCTTGAACCAGGTGTGTCCTGGTCGTCCCTAGGGCTGCATGTGAAATGAACCATATGGACAAGTTAGGACTCCAGGGAAGCTAACAGAGGCCACTTTTTCTTAGACCGTATCAAATACAGCTCCCGCTAGGGTGTCTGATAGTTCCTTGATCAGATCTCTCTGGAGACTAGTAAAGTTTGCCAGAAAATTCAAGTACCTTAAGGTGAAGGTTGATGGATGCAATGACCCACTTTCCAAATCTGTCCATCACTATAAACTCTTGGTTAGGGGGACAAACAGAGGAACTTTCCTCGGAGTTTTCCTTTTTGGCCGCTGCCATTACCACCATGACCTCTAATGCTAGCCCTTTAGCCCCATGCTGGTGGTCCTCAGGTGCAGAAAGGATCTATCCAGTCTCCAGGGAATCGGTTCTATGGAGTCAGGATATTTCCAAGCCCACTGAGTGAACAGTTTGATGAGAAAGTCAGCAGGAGGGATCACCCAGGAAGTAGATGGGCGAGACCCAATGGCTTGCAAGTACAGAGACTCCTCACAGGTATGGTCTTTGGGCTTTCAGTTACCCTGCTGTTTAAGGATCTCAAGAATGTCTCCAAAGGAGGCATCTTCCAGGGGTGACCGGGGGGGAACCATCCCCATCATCGAAATCAGTGCCCTCGGTGATGGACTCTTCAGGGGAGTCCAGGTGCTTCCTCTTGCATGTTTTCTTCGTAGAAGGCTCCGCAGTGGGAATGTCTGGGGAGGTCTCGGAAGAAGGGTGGTCCTCAGTTGGGATATCATGTAACCTTGGAGCTCATTGTCTGGGTGCGGAGGTTGGTGGAAGCTCCCAGTAAGGAAGGGGTCAGGGTATGAAACTCCAATACAGCAGGAGCCACCTGAGAGCCTGTGGTGCCCAATGCTCTCTCCATAGCCTGGAAAGCAGGACCCCCCCCCCGCCAAAGGATGGATAGGAGCCCAGAACTGAGAAAGATGAAGTTAGAACCGGGTTCGCACCCTGTCCCAAAAGACACCCCTCAAGGCAAGAGCCAAGGAAGAACCCCCAACTGCCAGAGTCCCAAGAGGTAAGGACGACTCTGAATAAAATACAGGCATAGACTCAAACCTCCCAGGCCTGACAGCAGAGCCAATCTTGGGAATCCACTGGTTATGAAGGAACAGAGGAAATCGGAGCAGAGAACAGAACCGAAGGCAAGGGGGTTGTCGGTGCCTGAGCAATAGGAACCTGAGTGGTCAAAGTAGGAACTTATAAAGCCTCTGAGGAGGTCACAGGAGGAATAACCAGAGCAGTCCTGGGAGAAAACATCCCTGCTCCAGGAGAGAAAGGGACTTAGGAAGAAGAAGAAAGACCCCTCACCATGAGGAGCTGGTCCACCAACCTCGCCACATCGACTTCTGAGAGACTCCTGGAGGAGCTAACAAACAATCCAGACGGAGATTCTAGCCTTTACAGAAAGGGACTGTGAAGATGACCAAAGAAGGGGTTAATGGAAGAGGAATAATTTGTCCTGGGTGTATACAGAAAATCAATTTTCAGCACTGAAGGGGAGGTAACCTGTTGCGGTGCATAAGAAGTCGGCACTGATCCGGAAACTAAAGACGGCAGTACTGGTCTAGGAGGCAGTGCTGGTGTTGGGAGTCTGTGCCAAAGAAGCAGAAGTGACTGGTGGCGAAGAAGGAATCAGTTCAGAGAGCTTCGGAACCAACAGAAGGAGACTTTTGCTTTCTTGATGTTGGTGCCAATGGAGATGTCGGCACCAAGAGAATAGTTTTGGAACCAGAGGCCTTAGGAAACTTTTCGCCCTGGATAAAGCTTCTTCGAAGGGGGACTTAAGAAGCCCTTTAAGAATAAGCTTATTTTGACATTCTACCAAGGCCCTAGTACTGAAGGCCTGGCAGATAGAGCACATTGTGTCTAGATGAGGAGCACCAGGACAATAAACACAAGCCGAATGCCCATTCAAATTATGCATTTTTTGGCTGCAGTCCTGGCGCTGCTTAAATCCATTCATGCATTTGGACTTTTCTGCCATGTTGACAAGTTGCAGACAAGGTCAACAATAAGACCACACACAAACAGAAGGATAGAGTGGAAAGGAGGAAGTTCTACCAGTAATTCTAGAAAGAAAGTACAGCTGTGTACACTTACCATAAATGTAGATGTTAGAGTGTATTCACTGTTGCAGTCATTACATTTGGGTAATCTGCTGGCAGGTTGCCCTCAGTCGGCCTGAATAACAAAGTCTTGGGTATTGCGTCGGTTGCTGTCTCCTCTTCCATGACGTCAGGTCATCAGGGGTATAAAACATGCAGCCAATGCCATTTTATTCAGTTTTTCTTGCCCCAGATGTCAGATGCCCCCAAATGGGGAGCAAAAAAAAAAAATTTATATATACACACACATATATATATATATATATATATATATATATATATCAACAAATAAACAGAAATATATGTAAATGCACTTTTAGCAACATAAACTTTACCTTCATCTAAAAGCAAATACACCACAAAGGCTTTAGAATATAGTGAAGGAAAGAGAAGTTATAGAAAAGGAGGATGGCGGGTGGGTAACCCGGACTGCAACAGTGAATACATTCGAACATCTTACATTTATGGTAAGTGTACACAACTGTACTATGTTCTTAGTGTTTCACTGTTGTGGTCATTACATTGGAGTAGCATCCCAAAAGTTATGGATGGGAGGATGGAACTAAATAGAATTAGGAGCGGCTATAAGGCCCTGCAGAACTGCAGTGGCAAAGCCTGTCCTGGATTGAGAGAAGAGAGGCAAATGATGATGCTTTGTGAAGGAATGAACAGAGCTCCAAGTAGCAGCCTCTAGAATGTCTTTGGTCGGAACTCCTCTGAGAAAAGCTGCTGAGGTAGAGGCAGCCCTGGTGGAATGTGCCTGATCCTCTTGGGCACAGGTTTACCATGGTGCAAGTAGCAGAAACGAATGCAGTGGCTTATCCACTTAGAAATAGTCTGCTTTGATATAGCCTTCTCCTCTGATCCTGCAGCAAATGCCACCAGTAGTTGCTCAGACTTTCTTAGAGATTTGGTCCCGTTTAAGTAGAATCTTAGTTGTCTGTGTACATCCAATGAATGCAGAATCCGCTCCCCCTTGTTCTGCGGATTTGGGTAAAATGTTGGCAGGTGAATTTTTGGATAACAGCCACACTGGATACCACCTTAGGCATATAAGAAGGATTGGTCCTGAGGGACACCCTGTCCAGGTAAAATGTAATAAAAGGCTCCACAGCCATGAGAGCCTGTAGTTCTGAAACCCTTCTTGCTGATGTGATTGCCAAGAGGAAAGCTGTTTTCCAAGATAAAAATTTTATATCTGCAGTAGGTGCTGGTTCAAAAGGAGGCATGGTGAGTTTTTCCAGCACAAAATTGAGGTCCCATGCAGGAGTTGGTAATCTTCTGGGAGGCCTTAAATTTTTGGCTAATCTAAGATACTGTTTAAGCACAGGATGAGAAAAGAGGGGAGGCTCCATGTTATAATGAGCTGAGATGGCAGAGGCATAGATTTCTTTTTGAAGAAAAAGATAGGCCCTTGTCAAGCATCTCGGTCAAATATTGTAAAATCTAAGGAATATTGGGCTTTGCTGTGTCTGTTCCTTGTGCTTGGTTCCAAGCATAGGATCTCTTCCATTTATCAGCATAAGATTTTCTAGTACTAGGCCTTCTGGCTTCCAAAATGACATCCATCACAGATTTACTGAGAGGTGTTGTTTGAATAATTAAATGATCAGCCATGCTGCAAGGTTCAGAGTTTGGAGCTGAGTGTGCAGAATTTGACTGTTCTGCTGAGACAGTAGATGAGGTATTTGAGGAAAGTACCAAAGAGGGAGTTGATACATATTCCTTAGAATTGGGTACCAGTGCTGGCGAGGCCAGTCCGGGGCAATCAGGATCATTTTTGGTTTTTCCTGTCTGACCTTTAGTAAGACCTTGGAGAGAAGAGGCAGAGGGGGAAAGGCATAGACTGACAGGTTTTTCCAACTGAAGGATAGGGCATCCACTTTCCATGCTTGTCTGTGCTAAGTCCTTGTGCAGAATTTGTCCAGTTGATAATTTTGGGGAGAGGCAAATAGATCTATTTTTGGCTCCCCCATTTCTGTCTTAACATGCTGAAGATTTGTGGATCCAGTTTCCACTTGTGCGGGTCCATAAGATTTCTGCTTAGGTCGTCTGCCAGAGTATTTTGTTTTCCTGGCAGGAATTGAGCTTGAAGATGTATTTGGTAAGTCAAAGCTGTGTTCCACAATGCCATGGCTAGTCAGCAAAGGGGGTAGGAATGTGTACCCCCCCCACTTGTTTATGTACCACATAACTGTGTTGTCCATTTATCAGTAGTTGTCCTGGATGAAGTAAGTCCGTGGAGGCTGTCAGAGCATTCTGAACAGCTAGCATCTCTTTCTGGTTGATAGGCAGATGCATTTGTTTTGGGCTCCATTTGCCCTGAATGCATCTCCCTGCCAGGTGGGCCCCCCATGCATAGTCTCATGCGTCTGTAGTTAGGGTATGGGTGGCAGGGGGTAGAGTGAATGACAGTCCCTTGTTTTGGTGACATGTCTCTGCCCACCAAAGAAACTCCTGTTGTAGGCAGGGAATGAGAGGAATCATTGTTTCCAGACTGTGACAATGTTGGCTCCTAAACTTTTTAGGTAACACTGAAGTTTCCTCATATGCAGTCGCACATATGGAATTAGTAGAATGCAGGATGCCATGAACCCCAAAGCCTGCGGAATTTGTCTTGCAGATAACTGGGTTTTTATTGCCATTTGTTAGAAGCATGTTGTCAGTTGCCTTTGTCTGGCGTAAGGTAAGCCATCTAGGCAGTTGTATTCAAGCTTGCACCCAGGAATGTAATTATTTGAGAGGGTACCAGTTGGGATTTCTTTTCGTTTGTGTACCCTAGGCATGTTAGAAGTCTTTTTACAAATGCCAGATGTTGAAAAAGAGTGCCCTTGTCCTCTGCTTGAATGAGGCAGTCATCCAGATAAGGATAAATTTGTATGCTTCTTTGTCTGCAGAATGCAATTACTGATGCCAGGCACTTTGTAAAGACTCTGGGCGCAGTAGATAAGCTAAAGGGCAGTGCAGAGAATTGGTAATGCAAAAATCCTGCCTTGAAGCGGAGGTATCTTCTTCACGATTCCCTTATTGGGATATGCAGGTATGGCTCTTTTAAGTCTAGAGTCACTAACCAAGTGTTCCTGCCCAGCATAGGCAGTAGCTGTTGTAAAGTCAGCATTTTGAATTTTGGAATGTCCAGGAATGTGTTCAAAATCGATAAATCCAGTATTGGACGCCAGGCATTGTCTTTTCTGGGTACCAGGAAAAGTCTTGAATAAAAACCTTGCCTTTTTCCTTTTCTGGTACTGGCTGAATAGCCCCCATGTCCATGAGGGACATAACTTGTTTCCGTGTCTCTGCCCACTGATTTTGTGGCAGACCTGGCAAACCGTTTGGAATTGGCAAAGTATGGAAATTAAATCTGTACCCCTGGGATACTATGTTTAATACCCACTTGCCCTGGGTAATTAACTGCCAATTTTGAGCATGAAGTGCTAATTTCCCTCCCAAGGGGGATGCCAAAAGATACGTGCTTGGTGAAGGTAGAGGGAAGTCATTGAGACTGCTTACTGTAGGGTTGTGCTTGGTTTCCTCCAGATTTGGAGGTGGAGGCCCCCCATTGCTTTGACCTGTAAGAATCCTGTGATTGGTATCTACAGCCTTTTGAGCGCCTGAATTTGCCTTGAAAGGCTGTGTTGGACACAGGAAAGGACCAATTTTTAGTAGGCCAGTGCCTACTGAACCTGGGTGGCTGCACTTGTAAGAAATCTTTTACAGTTTGAATAGATTTAGCTTTGTCTTCCATTTTCTTTAAAACCTCTTCTGCCTTATTACCAGAGTATCATGATGCAAGGGGGCATCCAACAATTTAGCTTTAACATGATCAGGCAGATTTTGCTCCTTGAGCCAGGCATACCTTCTAATCACAGATCCAGTTACTGGGGCCCTGCAAGAGGCCTCCACGGAATCAAAACCACATTGTAAAAAGTATGCTTTCCAACCTGTTCTGCTGAATGCAGTAATTACTGCAATTCTTTATTTTCCACACAATCAGAAATCAACATAATTTTCTGTTTCAATAAGCCCATAACATACTGTTGATATTTAAGCATATGAAACTGGCAGTTTAAGGCCCTAATTGCCAAGGTTGCAGACGTATAAACCTTCTTTCCCCATCTATCCAGCGCCCCGGAATCTCTATCAGAGGGGGTAGGATTTTTGGCTGTAGAGGTCTTTACACCTTTGGGACCCTGTGAGATAGTCTCAGGATCAGCAACAGGATTTTTGAATAGAAATTTGTGGGAGTCAGGAACCCTGTAATATCTGTCTGGCTTACTAGGAGCTGGAGGTAGGGAATCAGGAGTCATGCTTGATTCCGAAAACACATCAATAATGTCTAATACAGGAGGTATTGCAAAGGCCAATGCTGAGGAAGAAGGAAATCCCTAAGCCTCTTTTTTTTTGATTCAGATAAATCCTGACTCTCCCAGTGTAAATGTTCCCTTAAAGTATGCAAGGTTTCCTCAAAAGAGTAATCCTCAGGTGGAGATGCAGTCGGGATGGATTATTCTGCATCAGAATACTCATAGGGTGGAATAGAAAATTCCTTATCAAAAAAGGAATCAGAAGAAATGGAAACCTGATCTGAAGATTCATAATCAGTGCCTTGCCTAAGCCTCTTAGCGGGGGGGTGTTGGGAACCCCTGATCAAGGTAATTAAGTCCTCAGACATTTTGATCATCTGTTTTTCAGGCATAAGGCCATGAGCACGTGGCTCATGCGTCAGTTTTTTAGACATAGAAGATGTTTTTGATCTTATTTTTAAGGCTGGCGTCGGTTTTATATAAAAATGTTGAGGCTTGAAAACACCATCAGAAGCCGGTGCCTGCTTAGTGGCTCCGGACCCATCCAAGGGAGAGACATCCGTGGGTTCAAAACTCTGAGAATCTCGCGGCATACTGGACTCCGCATGGGTCTCGGTAGAGCCCTGCGACTCAAAAGTAACGGGTATCAGGGGCTGCAAAAGCACCTCACTGAGTACCGGCGAACCGGTGACTGGGTAGAAGGTTTGTTGGTTTTGGACCGCGGCGGTCTGTCTCTGTCTTTTTCTTTGCATTTTTGTGAACTCCGGCAGTCGGACTGCTAACCGAAAACATTTCAGGGTAATTAAATCTTGATCCAAAATATTTAGAAGCAAAAATATACAGACGCTTAATAGTGCGTTGGTTAAATCTAGCACAAAACCGACAGCAAGGCACGTTATGATCTGGGCCTAGGCAAGGAATACAGTACAAATGAAAATCCTTGAGGTATTTGCTTCCCACAAGTAATACAATTATTAACTTTTACTGACATTGGTAAGAAGCAAGTAAAAGTTTCCCCAATGAGGTACTTGGCTTTAGTTGAAGACTTCGGTTCTGAAACTCGAATGCGAAAATTTCAGGAGTCGGCCGACCGGCACTTGCGAACTGCTTCTGCTTCGGGCACCACACGGCAAGAAAGACCGAATAAAATGGCGTCGGCTGCATGTTTTATACCCCTGACAACCTGACGTCATGGAAGAGGAGACCGCAACCAATGCAGGACCCAAGACTTTGTTATTCAGGCTGACTGAGGGAACCTGCCAGCATATTACCCAAATGTAATGACTGCAACAGTGAAACATGAAGAACATCTACCAAAACGGTAGAAAGAAAGGGAGAGAGGAAAAACTACCAGTGATGGTAGGGAAAGAATACCAGCGGGTATGGAAACACACTCAAGTGGAAAAGGTGGGTAGAGAAATAAAGAATATTAAGGTTTTATAGGAAAGAAAATAAAGACCAACATATTTTAAAAATTATTTGGCTGAGAGAGGTCAGTCAGCTGAAGCATCTTGCTACAGGAGTGGCAAATGAGATCACAGGTAAATGGGGGAAGGGCAATATGGGTAGAGTAATAGCTAGCGAGATTTTTGGCTGGCGCGAGTTGTATGATGACCGGACTGGTTCCAAACATCTGAACAGATACCCAAGAGTCAAGAACAAATGGAGACTGACATCAGATCACATGTCTGAGATCCTGTAAAGCCTTCCCGTTATACTGAAGGGACTTGGATCAGCAGCAGCTTCTCCATACAAGTGTTTGTCAAGATGGGCATCCATCAACTTAGCTTTGATATCATCAGGTAATGGTTGAAACCAAAGCCAAGAATGCCTCCTCATCACTGACCCAAAAGCAGCAGCCCTTGAAGAAGTATCAACAGCTACACTTGATGGAATGATGAGCCACCTGTGAAGTCCCTAACAGGGAAAGTGCAGAAGTTTTACCCTCAATCTGTAAGATCAGAAATAACCTGATAAGCCAGAGGTAGGACAGCCAACACATACTTGGACATGTGGGTCTAATAATCAACAGCCCTAAAAGCAAAAGTAGCTGAGGTATAAACTTTCATACCTAGCCTTTCCAAGGTTCTGCTGTCTTTATCAGCAGGCAGTAACTTGGGTGAAGGAAAGAAGCAACATGGCTTGTCAGAAGCTACAGACACCACTGAGGGGGTCAAGCAGCAGGACACTTGTACGAAAAGTTACAGTCCTCAGGCACTCTATAAAACTTATCAGGTTTCCAGGGAGCTGAGAATAGGAGGCTTTAGACGCATTGGAAAACACATCCAACAAAGTAGCCAAAACAGGAGGAGCAGCAGAAGGTTCTGGAGATTCCACCTGTAGCAACTCATAATACCTCTTAAGGATCTCAAAGACCTAAACACAATCCCATCTTAAAAAAACTCCATCTTTCAGACTGTGTCCCCAAAAGAAATCTTTTCAAAGGGAGTATCAGGACTGGTAGATCCTCTTGCTCTGACCCAAAGTCCAAAAGAGAAGGAATCTGAGAAGAGTAAGCAAGTGATTCCTCATCATAATCAAACTCCTCAGGGGAATCCTGTTCCCTCCATCTTTTAAGTGGAGCAGAGGACAAGGGGAGAGCTGGAACAGAAACACCGAGGAGGTTTCAATGCCATCAAAGCATTAAACAAACCCTGAGTGAAGACCTGCCACTCACTCTGTGGATCCTTAGGGGCAAGAGAGACAGGTTTAGTTTTTTGTTTTTTCTTCAATAGGATGTCTGTCTTACAAAACTTGGAAAGTTCTGACCCAGCACAGCATTCAATAATAGTAGTAGGATCTTCTCTGACTAAAATCTGAGTAACACCCCTAGGAAATGAGTCAAGTACAGTTGTGTGCACTTACCATAAATGTAGATGTTCGAGTATATTCACTGTTGCAGTCATCCCATTTGGGTTATCTGCCTGCAGGTAGCCCTCAGCCGGCCTGAATACCAGAGTCTTGGATTCCTGCATAGGATACTCTCTCTTCTTCCATGAAGTCAGGTCGTCAGGGGTATAAAACATGCAGCCAACGCCATTACATCAGTTTTTCTTGCCCCAGAGGTCAGGTGCCCCCACAATGGGAAGCAATTATATGTTATGGTAACCCTCCAACAAAAAGCAAATACACCAGAAAGCTTAAATACACCAAACAAGAAGGTAATGTAGAGCCAAGAGAAGTCAGGGGGCTTGAGGGAGAGTAACCAGGACTACAACAGTGAATACACTCGAACATCTACATTTATGGTAAGTGTTCAGTGTTGCAGTCATCACATTTGGGTTGATTACCAAAGCTAAAGAAGGGAAGAGGAAGTTAGAGAGCATTAGGGCTAGCTATTAAGCCCTGCAAGACTGCAGTGGCAAAACCAGCTCTGGATTTAGAGAAAATAGGCATGTGGTAATGCTTGGTGAAGGCATGTACAGAACTCCAAGTAGCAGCTTCAAGGATGTCCCTGGTAGGGACTCCTCTGAGAAAGGCCGTAGAGGTAGATGCAAGCCCTGGTGGAATGTGATCTTATCTTCTGTGGGGTACGTTTTCCATGGTGCTTATAGCAGAAATTAATGCGATGGGCTATCCACTTAGGAATGGTTTGCTTTGAAATGGCCTTCCCCTCTGTCCCTGCAGCAAAGCCAACTAGCAGCTGTTATGAGAGGCTTAGTCCTGTCCAAATAAAATCTAAGTTGTCTGCCCACGTCCAAAGAGTGCAGTATTTGTTCTTCTTTGTTTTGTGGATTGGGGAAAAAAGTAGGCAAATGAATGGACTGATTAAGGGCCACACTAGACACCACATTGGGCATAAAGGAAGGATTGGTCCTAAAGGAAACCCTGTCTGCATGGAAGATAATGAAGGGCTCTACTGCCATGAGGGCCTGTAATTCAGAGACTCTTCTTGCTGACATGATGGCTAGAAGGAAGGCTGTTTTCCAAGAAAGGAATTTCAACTCTGCAGTTGCAGTTTGTTCAAAAGGAGGGAGAGTGAGCTTTTCCAATACAAAGTTAAGGTCCCAGGCCGGAGTAGGGGCTCTCCTGGGGGGGGGGGGTCTTAATTTTTTGGCCCCTCTGAGGAATTGCTTTAGCAGGGGGTGAGAGAAGAGGAGTGGTTCAGTATTATATGTGCTGAAATGGCAGAGGCATGAATTTTAATTGAAGAGAAGAATAGGCCCTTGTGGAGCATTTCTGTTAAGTACTGAAGAATATGAGAAGGTGGGAACCGTTGTGCCCATCCCCTGAGTCTGGCTCCAGGAACAGTATCTTTTCCACTTTTCAGCATAGGATTTTCTAGTACTAGGCCTCCTTGCCTCCAGAATGACATTAGCACCTGCTTACTGAGGAATGCTATTGGACAGCTCAAGGAATTAACCAGGCTGCAAGGTTCAGGGTTTGAAGCTGAGGGTGCGGAATCTGGCCCACCTGCTGGGACAACAGGGAAGGAGTCTGAGGCAGGTGCCATGGTTCCAGCAGCATCATATTGCACAAGAGGGGGTACTAGTGCTGGCGTGGCCAGTCTGGTGCTATCAGTATTGTCCTTGGTTTGTCCTGTTTGCTCTTTTGCAGAACCTTTGAGAGGAGAAGCAGAGGGGGAAAGGCATAAACTGAGAGGCTTTCACAGGTAAAGAACAGGGCATCCACTTTCCAAGCTTGACTGTGGGAAGTCCTTGTACAGAATTTGTCTAATTGGTAGTTCTGAGGGGAGGCACACAGGTCTACCTCTGGAGTCCCCCATTTGTTCCTCAAGAAGTTGAATATTTTTGGTTCCAGTTTCCACTCGTGTGGGTCCATGAGATTTCTGCTTAGGTCTGCCAGTGAATTTAGCTTGCCTGGCAGGAATTGAGCTTGTAGGTGCACTTGGTAGCTCAAGAATGTGTTTCCCAGAGCCATGGCTAGTCTGCAGAGTGCATGAGTGGGTTCCCCCTGTTTATGTACCACATAACTGTGGTGTTGTCTGTCTTTACCAATAATTGTCCTGGAAGAATGTGGTCCTTGAAGGCTGTCAGGGAATTCTGTACAGCTAATATTTATTTTTGGCTGATATGCAGGTGCATCTGTCCCAGGTTCCATTTACCCTGAATGCACTGCCCTGCCAAGTGAGCCCCCCCCCTCCATGCATAGTCTGATGCTTCTGTTGTTAGGGTTTGCAGGGCAGAGGGTAGACTGAAAGGGAGCCCCTTATTGTGGTAGTAGGCCTCTGCCCACCAAAGGAAATCTATTATACAAGGAATGATAGGAATCACTGATCCCAGGTCCTGAGAAAGTTGACACCATAGGCTTTTTAGATACCATTATAGCTTCCTCATATGCAGTCTTGCAAATGGAATTAGTAGAATGCAAGAGGCCATGAACCCCAGGGCTTGCAGAATTTTCCTTGCAGATGGCTGGGTCTTTGTGGCCAGTAGTTTGAAGTAGGTTGCCAAATAACTTGTTTCTCTGGAATAAGGAAAGCAATCTGGGAAGTTGTGTTCAAGCTTGCTCCCAGGAATAACTTTTGTTGGCAGGGTACTAGGTGCGATTTCTTTTCGTTTATGGTGTACCCCAGTGAGTTTAGAAGTTTCTTTATGAATGCCAGATGTTTTAATAGCAATTCCTGGCTTTCTGCCTGAATCAGACAATCGTTCAAGTATGGGTATATTTGAATATTTCTCTGACTGCAAAATGCAATGGCGGGAGCTAGACATTTTGTGAATACCCTGGGCGCAGTAGACAAGCCAAAGGGAAAGTGCAGAGAACTGATAGTGCACGGAGCCTGCCCTGAAGCGTAGGTATTTTCTGCAAGAATCCCTTGTTGGAATGTGCAGGTAAGCTTCCTTTAAGTCTAAGGTTGACAACCAGGCATCTTTGCCTAGCATAGGAAGCAGATGAAGTGTTAGCATCTTGAATTTTGGGATTACCAAAAAAGTGTTTAGAATAGAGAGGTCCAGGATAGGACGGCTAGGAGCTGTCTTTTCTGGGTACGAGGAAAAGTCTTTAATAAAAACCTTGTCCCTTTTCTTCTGTTGGGACAGGCTGAATAGCCCTGATACTTAGAAGAGAGAGAACCTGCTGCTCTGCCCACTGATTTGGGGGTAGGTCTGACCAACTGTTTGGGGCTAGTAGGGTGTGGAAGTGGAATCTGTATCCTTGGGAAACTATATTCAAAACCCATTTGTCCTGGGTAATGAGTTCCCAGTTTTTTGCATGTAGGGCAAGTTTTCATCCTAAGGGAGCAGGCAGCTGAGCAGGGCTTGGAAGGGTTAAGGTTAAGTCACTGTGCCATTTTCCAGTAGGGGGGTGTCTTACTACTCCCTGCTTTGGAAGTGGGAGCCCCCCCACCGCTTAGGCCTGTGCGTAGCCTGAGACTGTAACCTAGGTGGTCTGCTGTTCCTGGGTTTGGACTGAGAAGGCCTGGAAGAGGCTGGAAAGGACCAATTCTTTGAAGGCCAATGCCTACTAAATCTGGAAGGCTGTACTTGCAGGAAATCTTTAACAGTTTGCATAGCTTTAGCTTTTTCCTCCATCTTTTTGAGGACAACTTCTGCTTTGTTGCCAAAAATGTGGTCTTGGTTTAAGGGAGCATCCAGTAATTTAGCTTTAACATGATCTGGCAAGAATTTGCTCCTTAAGCCAAGCATGCCTTCTAAGTACAGACCCAGTGACAGCAGCCCTGCAAGATGCTTCTAAAGCTTCAAAACCACATTTCAAAGTATGTTTACCAACTTGTTCTGCAGAATGCATTAAATCCTGTAATTCTGTGTGTTCAGTACAGTCAGGAATCAACAAGTAGTCCCATAATATGCTGCTGGTACTTTAACATGAAACTGGCAATTTAAAGCCCTAATGGCCAAAGTAGCAGAAGTATATACCTTCTTACCCATCTGTCCAAGGCTCTAGAATCTCTATCAGAAGGGGTAGGGCTTTTTGGCAGCAGTAGCTTTAATGCCCTTTAGTCCTTGGGAAATGGTCTCTGGATCCGCAGTAGGATTTTTGAAGAGGAACTTGTGAGAGTCAGGTACTCTAGAACACCTATCAGGTTTTCTGGGAGCTGGAGGTAAAGTGTCTGGGGAAAGGCTAGATTCCAAGAAGGCATCATCTACAATGTCCAGAAAGTACAGTTGTGTACCTACTATAAATGTAGATGTTCGAGTGCATTCACTGTTGCAGTCATTACACTTGGGTTATCCTGCTGGCAGGCTACCCGCAGTCGGCCTGAATTCCAAAGTCCTGGTCCGACGTCGGTTGCTGTCGCCTCTTCCCTGACGTCAGTGCTCCAGGGGTATAAAAGATGCAGCCAACGCCATTTTCTTCAGTTTTTCTTGCCCCAGATGTCAGGTGCACCCAAAAGGGTAGGCTAAAAAAAACATTGCTTATAAAAGCATGCACTAAAATAAATAATACCTTCATCTACAAGCAAATACACCACATAGGTTGTATAGGATAGAGAAGTACAGATAAGTCCCAGCAAAGAAAGGGGGATGGTGGGTGGGTAACCTGGACTGCAACAGTGAATACACTCGAACATCTACATTTATGGTAGGTACACAACTGTACTATGTTCATCGTGTTTCACTGTTACAGTCATTACACTTGGGTTGAATTCCAAAGCTGAGGTTGGGCGGCTGGGTATAAATAGAATTAGGAGTGGCTATAAGGCCCTGCAGAACTGCAGTGGCAAAGCCTGCTCTGGATTTAGAGTAAAGAGGTAAGTGGTAGTGCTTAGTAAAAGTGTGCACTGAAGTCCAAGTTGCAGCCTCCAAAATATCCTTGGTTGGTACTCCTCTGAGGAAGGCTGCTGAGGTGGCTGCTGCCCAGTAGAATGTGGTCTAATGCCCTTAGGCACTGACTTGCCATGTTGTGAATAGCAGAAACTAATGCAGTGTCCTATCCATTTTGAAATAGTCTGCTTTGAGATAGCCTTTCCTTGTGATCCTGCAGCATATGCCACTAAAAGTTGCTCAGTCTTTCTGAAAGCTTTAGTTTTGTCCAAGTAGAAGCGTAGCTGTCTGTGTATGTCCAAAGAATGCAGAAGTCTCTCCCCTTTATTCTTTGGGTTTGGGTAAAAAGTAGGCAAATGAATGGTTTGGTTATGAGCCACACTTGTCACTACCTTAGGCATAAATGATGGGTTTGTCCTTGGAGAAACCCTGTCCGGAAGGAAGATAAGAAGAAGTTATGTACCTACCATAATGTTCCATGTTAGTTGTCTTCTTCTCGCCTTCTTTCTTGCTGGATGGTTCGGAGCCGATCCTCGGCTCCGACTCTGCCTTCTACTAAAGCTCGAGAGCTATTTACCAGCTCGAGGCCGCCCCATATCCCACAATGCTAGGCGTCAGATACCCAGATCTCGTTTGGCAGAGCTAACACCATGGAAAAAACTAATTTTTTGAGACACCTGTCCAAACTACAAGGTTTACCTACAGTGCTAAAAACAGAGGAGGACATAACCTAGAAAAAGAGTCAACCAGAGGAAGAAGGCCTCAAAAGGGATTCTTCTCGGTCTGTCCAGGCTAGGGGGATGGAGGGTGGGACGCAAGAAAGAAGGCGAGAAGAAGACAACTAACATGGAACGTTATGGTAGGTACATAACTTCTTAATGTTAAGTTGTCTATCTCGCCTTCATTCTTGCTGGATGGGAAAGCGTCCCTAGCACCTTAGCCCTGGGTGGCTCATTGAAATAGACTCTTGAGCACAGTGGAACCAAAATCAGCTCGACTCCTGGAGGCCATATCCAACTTGTAATGTGAAATGAAAGTATGAGGAGTGGCCCATGTGGCTGCAGCACAAATAGATTCTATTGGTAGTCTTACTTGAAAAGCTACCGACGTAGCTAATGCTCCGGTGGAATGACATTTTGGTTTTGTAGGGAGTTCTTTACGTCTCAGTTGATAAATCAAAGTAATAATAGAGGCCAACCACCTGGATAAGGTTACTTTAGAAACTGGCAGGCCCTGCTTGCCCTCAGAATAGGACAGGAAGAGTTGGTCCGATTTCCTTGTTTGTTTAGTCCTACCCAAATAAAAATGTAATTGCCTGTGAACGTCCAATTGGTGCAACTTTTGTTCAGCTCTGTTCGAAAAGTTAGGAAAAAAGACAGGAAGATCAATAGCCTAATTCAGGTTTGTCTCGGAAGGTATTTTGGGTAAAAAGGAAGGATTAGTCCTGAGTGAAACTCTATCCTTGTGAAACACAAGATAAGGAGGACGAATACAGAGGGCTTGAAGTTCCGACTTTCTTCTAGCTGAGGAGATGGCTACTAAGAAGAGAGTCTTCCAGGAGAGTAATTTTAAGGAACAGGAGGCTGCAGGTTCAAAAGGAGGGAGAATCAAGGAAGTTAATATCAGGTTTAAATCCCACGGACACGGGGGATCTTTAATCGGGGGTCTAAGTAAAATAGTCCCTTTAAGAAAGGCTTTACAAAGTTTGTGGGACATGATGCTGGTTTCTGACAGGCCGGTGTGGAAATGAGCGATAGCAGCCAACTGGACTCTAATGGTGGCAGATGAGGAACCTGCTCGAAAAAGTTCTGCCACAAAATCTGGAACGTGATGGACAGGGGCTGTAAAAGGGTCTATATTTCTAGCCTCCGCCCAGAAAGAGAAACGCTTCTACTTACTAGCATAAGTCTTCCTGGTAGTAGATTTGTGCGAAGAAAGGATGATTTCACGCACTGGCTGAGAAATATGTGGAAGCCTGGCTAACGTTGGAAGTGGAGCAACCAAGCTGTGAGGTTGAGAGACTGAAGGGATTGGTGCAGCCCGCCCGATTGATGGACCAAGAGGTCTGGCAGTGGGTCCAGATTCCAGGGCTGCTCCAGCAGGTGACGATGCAGGAATGGGAACCAAATATGTCGAGGCCAGTAAGGGGCAATGAGGATCATCCTGGATCCCAATGCAGTCGCTTTCTGAATCAGTTTGGGAATTAAGGGAAAAGGTGGGAATGCATACAGAAGACCCCGGGGCCAATCGTGAAACTAGAGCGTCTCTGGGGGAGTGGCCGGGGAGGGGGGAAGAGAGTGAAGAAATTGGTGCACTTGCTGTTTAGAGGGGTTGCGAAAAGGTCGCAGCAAGGTTGACCCCATCTGCGGAAAATGTTGTCCGCTACTAACTGATTGAGAGACCACTCGTGAGGCATGAGAATAGCTCTGCTCAGCCTGTCCGCTATGACGTTGGACTTCCCTGGGATGTGTGTTGCTATAAGAAACCATTGAGAGATCACCCACTGCCAGAGTCTGAGTGCTTCTCGACATAAGGGGTAGGACCTGGTTCTGCCCTGCTTGTTGATGTACCACACTACAGACATATTGTCCGTCTGAACTGCAATAGTCCCGGTGGGTAGAGTCCTGAAGAGCTTGCAATGCTAAAAGTACCGCTCTCATCTCCAAGACGTTTATGTGCAGGTGGTACTCTAGAGGTTGCCAAGTGCCCTGGACAGTCCTGCCCTGAAAATGCCCCCCCCCCCCCACCCGATCAGGGAGGCATCCGTTGTCACCGTGGCAACAGGAGGAGGAAGAACAAACGGTCTGCCTTGAAGTACTTGAGAGGAGACCATCCACCAAGAAAGGTGGTCTTTGCATGATTGGGTGATTATTATGTTGTGAGACATCGGAAGCTGTTGAAACGACCATTGGGTAAAAAGCATCCACTGAAGAATCCGCATGTGAAAACGAGCCAGGGGAAGTAATGTGATTGCTGCTGCCATGAGACTCAGGTTTTCAGTACAAATCTGGCCTGAACTCTCTTGCACTGTAGTAAGGTCTGGACATGTTGGCGAATGTCTGATACTCTTTCTAAGGGAAGTTTTGCGGACAGCTCTTTTGTATTTAATCTTGCGCCTATAAAGGTTATAGATTGACAAGGCGACAATGCAGCCTTTTCGAAGTTTATAGAGATACCTAGCTCGGAGCAAGTTTGGATGGTATAATCCCTGGCTCGCAGTAGCTGATGCCTGGTGGAAGCAGTTAGGAGCCAGTCGTCTAGATATGGAAACACCTGGAATCCTCTCAGTCTCAGGTGAGCCGTAACCACTGCCATGCATTTGGTGAACACCCTGGGGGCTGTGGTGAGACCAAAGGGCAGGGCTCTGAACTGATAGTGACTGGCTCCCAGCCAAAAGCAGAGAAACCTTCTGGAGCGTCTGTCCATTTTGATATGGTAGTACGCATCCTGAAGGTCTATGGAGCACATCCAATTGTCCTGACCCAAAAAGGGTAGAATGGACTGAAGCGTGACCATCCGGAACTTTGTTCTTTGAACAGATTTGTTTAAACTGCTGAGATCCAAAATGGGTCTCCAGTCCCCTGTCTTTTTTGGTACCAAAAAGAACTTGGAGTAAATCCCGGATCCTTGCTGGTCTGCTGGGACTGGCTAGATGGCCCTTTTTTCTAGCAGTTTTGAAATTTCTAGTACTGCTTGTTCCCTTAGACCGGGTGGAACATCTGGAAGGGACTTGTTTGTTTGTACAGGGGTGTGGACAAAGGGGATTTTGTAACCCTCGGATATGAGACATCATCACATCAGAGAGGGGGGAATTTAAAAGCTTTATTAAGCGAGGAGGAGGTGAGGTGGCAGACACTGCTTAATGCTACTTGCATACCGGGAATAAATGAAAGCATATCAATTAAACTAATAATTGAGGCCATGAGTTGACACAAGAAGTTCCTTGTTTCCTGTATTAATGATTTGTGAAGGGGAAATGATGTAATGAAGACTTTCTTATATGCAAATGAATGGTTGTCATTGGTCAACATTTTCTATATATTTTGTAAAACAGTTTAGATGATGTTTTGATGAAGTCTAATATTTTAGATGAAAGCGCTCAACTTGTCTTAATTTTATTAATAAATTTTTATTGAATTTACTTCAGCGGATTCTTGTGGCTTCCACAGTGTTTTTTTCTTCCGTTTTACTTGTGGTTGTGACTACGTGGATTTAGTTTTGGTTTATTGGTTGTCGTTGCCATGAATTCATTGGATGAACTACCCGTCATTTTTTCCCCCATTCGGAGGGATGAAATTCATAAAATTCAATCGGAGATGGTTATTTTGAAAGGGGAGGTCACTAGACTGATTGAACTGTTCTCTCAACCTCTCAGGAGCCAGAATAATGACTCCGTACGCATCACGAACTTAATTACCTGGAGTTACAGCAGCTTCCATGGGTCATGGTGAACACGAGGAATCTCCCATTACGCCGATTAGCATCCCCGGATCCTCTCATAGTATCGTTGCGGGTCAACAACAGGCGGGAACTACTGACCGCGAAGGAGGAAACGAGGGCAACAATACGGAGGACGAGGGACGCAGTTTCTGAGCTATTCCTAAAAGGACTGTACCGAAAATAACATATTCCGTGGTCGCTCATTCAAACAACCAAGGTACTGTTACAGACAAATTTATGCTCTCCTAAAAACAAAACTACAAACTTTAACGCTGTTCATACAGACTATGGAGGGCTTGATAGCTTTTTAACTAATGTTCAGGATTTTAGATTCAATGAAGTCAGTCAAGTAAATTATTCCGCTTTACATGAACCTGTCGATGGGACACAAACAGTTGATTTTTGCTTTTGGTAATAAAATGAATGCCATCAAGGGGATTCAGTTAGATAACGCTTACTTACAACGCTGTATTAATTTAAAGGTTGTACCTAAAGGCCTCAGATTTTTTAAGAGACCGTTGGGTTTTTGAAATCACCGAAGAACTTATGAGCAAATGTAATGCCATGATTGATGGATTTGGCATAACCTTTATGAATTTTCTTATCAAAAGCAATGACAGTAAAATGTGTAAACTTGTTAAGGAAGTTGAAGCATTGAATGAACGTATTACAAAAGATCTTTTGTTTGACCACTGGCAGCAATTATATAGCAAACAGTATTCATATGCTAAAAGTAACACTCAAAAAATATTTCAGAGAAAGTGCAGCAAAATGCAGAGAGACATGAAACTGTACAAGGAAGGTAAGGCTTACAATTGGGACATTCTTTACAAAGATAATAGAAGGCATGTGGGTCTTCCTAATCATGGTTCAAACCCAAGGAAAAATGTGTCATATAGAACAAAAAAAGATGAAATTCATTCTTTTTTGGAGGAAGAGATAGAATGGGAAACGGTGGGGAGGAAAGAGGGTTTCCACCATCATCCCTACCAGACCCACCTATACAAAGAGAACAGGGTGAAAAGGTGAATAACAGAGATGTGTGAGATAGTGAAGTATAATGATATTAAATATGGTAAAGAAATTTTTTTTTATATACAATTATACTACACTCACTTTACAAGAAGAACATTTTGCGTTATTCAGGAAAGGTATTTAAGTATGTGCCAAATAAGAAATTTAATGTAGTGGACAATATTATTGAGTTTAAGATATTTATGCGCAAGTTAAATTTAGCAATATTTTTTAAAAATCAAGGAAATAGGGAATGTAATACGCAATTGAGAAAGCGAAGTTCATTTACTCCCCCGCTTCATCCGTTATTCGCAAATTTTGAGAAGGTGTTCATAGGTGAATTATATAAACTTTCTGATAAGTGCAAACAGCAGCAAATGACATACAACCTCAGTAAGAAAGAGAATGAATTATTCAATGAATTAATTATTAACAATGATATTCGAATTCTTCAACCGGACAAAGGGGGTGGGGTTGTGTTAGTAGACAACAATGATTATTTGAATATTATACACACAATCCTACAAGATACCAATATCTATGAAACCTCATCTATTAATGAAATACATATAGCATATCAACTTACTGACTCTCTGTTGGAAGAATATTTGTTAGATAATAGGATAGATTCTGATTTATATAAATTTTTGAAAGTAGAATACCTTTTATTAGCTGCTATTATGGGTATTCCTAAAATACACAAAGACATTTTACATCCACCTTACAGGCCTATCATTTCAGATAGTAAATACAAGACGTTCCCATTTGGGAAAGTAGTTGATATTTGGTTAAAGTCTATTTATGGTACTGCAAAACATATTGTCAAAGATTCATGGGATTTTTTGAGTCGGTTAACACCGAATTTATGGAAGGAGAATTTAATATGTGTTACTATAGATATATATGTGGTTAATTTATTTACACGCATCCCTAGAGATGAAGGTACGGACAGATTTGTTAACAGCATTAGGAAACATGCTAAATTAGATTGGGATGCAATTTCTTTAATTAGTGAATTCATGAGCATTGTATTAGATTACAATTTTATTTACTTTGAAGTAGAGTATTATAGGCAATGCAATGGGGTAGCAATGGGAGCTGCTAGTGCCCCCATTTATGCCAACCTAGTCTTGTTGGACTGGGAAGGGCAAACTATCCTTAATAGCAATTGGATGAAGTACATCAAATGTTACATTAGGTTTTTAGATGACGTCTTTATCCTGTGGGAAGGTGATGATAGAGCAGTGGTAAAGTTTGTAGAATATTTACACACAACCACCTCCTTTCTTAATTTTACATATCAAGTTAGCAATAAAGGTATTTCTCACTTAAATCCAGTATTACTATGAGAGATGCAAGTATCTAAGTCCAGAATTTTTAGGACAGACACTTTTAGCAATTCTTATTTGGAATATCACAGTTGTCATCCTAACATTCAGAAGAAAAACATAGTTAAAGGGCAATGCATAAGAGCTGCTCGGATGACATCGGACTATAATGAAATGTTGGAAGAATTGAACTATATAGGTAAATTATTTAAGGAACGGAGCTACCCCTCATCAGTGGTTAACGATGTAGTATCATATGTTGGTAGTGAATGGGGTAAAAAATACAAACCACTACTTGGTGTAGAGAATGGTACAGTTATTGAAAGTGATAGAGAGACCAACACTAAAGATTTCAAAAGGGCTTGTATTCTCCCATATGGGAAAAATACTATAGATGTTAAGAACATCATTCGTGACAACTGGAGTATATTGAAATGAGATACTGAAATTTACAAATTATTGGGGGACCAACCTACTTTTGTTCATAAAATAGGTTGTAATATCAAAAAGAAATTATACAAAGGTCATTTATATAATAAACCCCCAAAGACTGGCACCACAAAATGTGGAAGATGTAATCCGTGTTTTGCTATTTTAGAAGAACATTCCAAATGTTTGGGAAATAGAAGTCACACATTGATAACTTTTGTTAAGGGCAATTGCCAAACAAGGGAGGGTGGTCTAATGGTTGAGGTGTTTGCCTTACAAACACAAGGTGCAGGGTTTGAGTCTCACAAGGGATAATCGGCTAGGCTTAAAATGGCTTGCAAGGGCAGTTAGCCTAGTACTAATCTATGAACCTATGAACCTAAGAAATGTCATTTATTTAGCAATGTGTACTACATGCCCCGGATTCTACGTTGGAAAAACTGGACGTAGATTGAGGGAAAGAATTTATGATCACACATATGCAATCAAAAAGGGTGATGTTAACAATGCCCTGTACAGGCATATGAGACAAAATCCTGGTTGTACTATGTTTCAATTTGCCATACTTGAAGCAATAATACCACATCAGAGAGGGGGGAATTTAAAAGCTTTATTAAGCGAGAAGGAGGTGAGGTGGCAGATACTGCTTAATGCTACTTGCATACCGGGAATAAATGAAAGCATATCAATTAAACCAATAATTGAGGCCATGAGTTGACACAAGAAGTTCCTTGTTTCCTGTATTAATGATTTGTGAAGGGGAAATGATGTAATGAAGACTTTCTTATATGCAAATGAATGGTTGTCATTGGTCAACATTTTCTATATATTTTGTAAAACAGTTTAGATGGTGTTCTGATGAAGTCTAATATTTTAGATGAAAGCGCTCAACTTGTCTTAATTTTATTAATACATTTTTATTGAATTTACTTCAGCGGATTCTTGTGGCTTCCACAGTGTTTTTTTCTTTCATTTTACTTGTGGTTGTGACTATGTGGATTTAGTTTTGGTTTATTGTGTGAGGAGTTGTCAGGCTTCTGGGTACAGTGACAATCTTCAACCCGACTGCCTCCGAAGGTGGACAGTCGGGCAGCCCCTCAGGGGTGCTGAAAGGGTTAGTCAGAGAAAGATTCTCTGCTACCCTGATTTTGCGGACCCCCTCTGCCCCTCGGGCGGCATCTATTACTGTTTCCTCCTCTGCCGCTGGAGGGAAACTCGCCACATGTGTCAGGCACGACTCCTTGGGGTTTCCGAAACCACATTTTTCCACTCTTCTGACCTTTAGTGTATGGTCTAGAGGGAGTAGAAAAACTGACTCCCATGGCAGAGAGAGTCTTACCTTCCTGCTCACACCTGGTAAGGGTATCCTTTCACCTGTGGTCCAAACAAAGCCGAACCGTAGAAGGGGGTATTGGTGAAGGACGCCTTAAAGGGGTCAGCAAAGTTACATAACCGCATCCAGGCATGTCTTCTCAAAGCCACGCCTGTACTTGCGGCCCTACTCGCCCCATTGGCTGCATAAGAAATGAGCCGCATGGAGGAGTTGACTAAAGAGTTAAGGGTCGCCATCTGGGAGTTGATCTTATCCCGAGACCCCGCAGCTGATGGATCCTGAAGGGTATCACCCAGTTCCTTGAGAAGATCCCTTTGAAGGCGGGTGAAATGGCACAGATAATTCAGTGACCGCATGGAAAAGGTCACTGAAGAAAACATCCGCTTCCCATATCTGTCCATTGTCCTAGATTCTTTATTAGGTGGATGGACAGGCAACGAAGGGTCAGCCAACTCCTCCTTAGTGGCTGCTGCCACCACCATGGCATCAACAGGGACACCTTTGGTCAGGAATTGCTCGTCAGATGGGGCTGTAATGAACTTAGTGGGCCTGCGGGGAGTTGATTCCACTGTGTCCGGTGCTGTCCACGCCTTCCGAGCCACCACTTCCATGAGCGGGTCGAAAGTTGGAGACACGCAGGAGGTGGAAGGGCGAGAACCAAACGCGTCCAGGTACACAGACTCGTCTTCGGAAGGGTTAAGGGCAGTCCAGTTCCCGCTCTGCCTAAGGATCTCAAGGATGTCTGAAAGAGAGACATCCTCAGAAGGTGACCTTGGGGACCCTTCCGAATCCTCCAAGTCGGTATCAGACGTGACTCGGGGGAGTCAACATGTTTCCTCTTACATTTTCTCTTCCGAGGGGGCTCCTCTGAATGATCAGGGGAGGCCTCGGAAGAGGAAGATACACCCAATTTGGTGACCTGGAGCGTCTGTTCTCCATGCTTGGGGTCAGGAGGGTGGACAGAGACCGATGCAGGCAACATGGGGGGAGGAGCCGAAGGGGCCGATCGTGGAGTCGGCACAGGAGTCAGCACACTCCTCATGACCTGGAAGGCGCCCCCATCAGACAGAGAAGAGGGTCCCTGCTCCGAAGAGACGTGAACCCCTCCCGGCACCGATAGGAACGGCTCCGAGGCCAATGTTGGGGCCGAGCTCACCTGTGCTGAGGCCCCGAGAGGGAGAACGGGGGCGGACAAGGGTCCGATGCCACTCGCCCCCTCGGAGCAGACGAGGGAGTCTCAGCGCCTGGATCCCTCCAAAGACGGAACCAATTAAGAGATCGGAGCCTATGAGGGAGCCGAAAGGTGTGGTATCGGCTCCGACATTCCTACGATTCGAGCCCCGACGAGCTCCGGCTCCGAACACAGTGGTAGAGTCGGAGAAGGAACTGCTGAAGACACAGGGATAGCCACAGTCTGTTGAGAAGGGCTGGTCAACATTTTGGCCAGGGCTTGCAATTTTAGGAGCCTACTGACCACCCTCTCCAAGTCATGATCGGATAGCCTGGAGGACTGAGAGGAGTGGGACCTATGGCTTCGCTCCGATTGAAGCAATGGAGACCTCGGAGCCGAACGTACAGATTCTAAAGAGGGGGACCTTGAACGTTTTCAGCTCAGAGAAGGTTCCGACACTAAGGTCGGAGCCGACTGAGGTCTTGAGATGTCGGTTCTAGCCGGAATCGACAAGGAAGCAGGAGCTCTGCTCGGCGACGGCTCCGAACAGGAAGCCGACGGTTTGGCGGGCTTTAAGGATTTTCCCGATGGAGGCTTAGCCGGGGATCCTTCTGGCTTAAGTAAGCCTCTCAATATGAGCTTGTTCCTACATTCCTGCAGGACTCTCGGGCTGAAGGCGTGGCAGACCAAGCAAGAGTCCTGCAGGTGTAGGGGACCCAAGCAATAAACACAAGAAGTGCGACCGTCTGTCAGAGACATCTTCTGACAGCACGAGTCACACTTCCTGAAACCTGAAACTTTGGTATCTTTAGACATATTAAAAAAGGGACACCAAAGGGAAAAGGTAACTAGTGCTTAATCAAGGCACACACACACGCGCACTAGGTAAACTAACAGTAATAATAACTATAAAACTATAGCCACACAACTACCTTACTACTAACAAATATATACATAAATATACAAGAAAAACCTACAAAACTAATTGTAGTTAACCAGGCCTAACACTACCCTAAAATGGTGGTGGTGGGGGGACTCTCTAACAATAAAAATCGAGTTTCTAAGTGGGATACCAAGGGGTACACAATCTAATTAAATTAAGAGGAAAGGATTATCTAATATAAGACAATATAAGAAAATATTAAAGATAATAAAAGAAAAGATTTATACAACCTGGAGCCGGTAAAATCACAACCTCGTAGCTGAAGCGGCAAACGAGATCTGGGTATCTGAAGCCTAGCATTGTGGGATATGGGGAGGCCTTGAGCCGGTAAATAGCTCTTGAGCTTTAGTAGAAGGCTGAGTCAGAGCAGAGGATCGGCTCCGAACCATCCAGCAAGAATGAAGGCAAGACAGACAACTTAACATTAAAAGTTCCACAGCCATTAATGCCTGTAACTCTGAGACTCTTCCTGCTGAAGTTATTGCTATGGGCAGAGCTGTTTTCCATGATAAGAATTTTATCTCAGCTGTATTGGCTGGCTCAAAAGGAGACAGTGTGAGTTTTTCCAAGACAAAATTGAGGTCCCATGCAGATATTGGTGCTCTCCTTGGAGGTCTTGTGTTTTTGGCCCCCCTGAGGAACTGCCTAAGCAATGGATGTGAAAAAATAGGTGGGTCTGTATTGTAATGAGCTGAAATGGCAGAGGCATGGATCTTAATTGATGAGAAGGATAGGCCTTTGTCCAGCATCTCAGTTAGATATTGTAAAATTGGAACAAAAAACGAAAGCCCCCCAGCCAATTTCCTCCTTAAAGGGGGGGGCCCTGGCCCTGCCAAACCACCCCCAAACCCAAACAAGGGGGTTTTGGTCAAGGGGAATTGCCTCAAGATTTGGGGGGCCGGGGAAAAAATTTTGGGAATTTTTAGGGGGGGGGGGGGGGGGGGGGGGCGGGGGGGGGTGGGGGGGGGGGGGGGGGGGGGGGGGGGGGGGGGGGGCGGGGGGGGGGGGGGGGGGGGGGGGGGGGGGGGGGGGGGGGGGGGGGGGGGGGGGGGGGGGGGGGGGGGGGGGGGGGGGGGGGGGGGGGGGGGGGGGGGGGGGGGGGGGGGGGGGGGGGGGGGGGGGGGGGGGGGGGGGGGGGGGGGGGGGGGGGGGGGGGGGGGGGGGGGGGGGGGGGGGGGTGCAATATTTCCCGGGTTCCGGGCCCAGCCTTCCCTTTTTTCCGGGCTAAATTTTTTGGGGGGGCCCCGGGGGGGCCCAAAAACCACCATAAAAACTTTTAAAAGGGGGTTTTTTGGGGGGGTTTTTTTCCCCGCCTGCCAAAGGATTTAAGGGTTCTAAAGGGCTTCGGGAATTGATTGGGGTTTTGTTGGGTCGGAAAATAGGTTTGAGGAAAATTTTTCCCATTTTCCTTAAAAAGCTCCTTGGAAGGGGTCCAGGGGGGGCCAAGGGGAAATAAAATTTGGGGGCCTTCTCTTTTTCTACCTTTAGGGGGGTCCCGGGGGGGAAAAGGGGGGCAGTGGAGGAAAGGAAATTATCCCGGGGTAAAGGGGTTGTTCCGGGCTGAAGGGCAAAGGGCCCCCTTTTCCAAATGTTGGGGGATAACCTTGGGGGCGGGGAAAATCTCCTGAAGTTGGCCCCGGTTGTTGAGGGGGGCCAAAAGGGTTTTCGGGCTCCCTTTTCCTTTGTTACATGCTGAAAAGTGGTTAATTTTACTGTAAAGGACCAGGTTTTTCCCCAAGTTTGTTGAGGGGGTTTTGGTTTTTGGGCCCAGGGGCTTGAAATTTAAAAGGAATCCCCCTTTTCCCCCAAAAATCTGGTTGCCTGGAGGGGGGGAAATGGGCCCCCCCTTGCTTTTTGAACCAAGGGCCCTGGGGCCGTCTTTAAAAGGGGGCCGGGTTTTCCTAAAATTGAAAAAGGTCCTTGAAGGTTTTCAGGGTTTTGAAAAACGGGACTCTTTTGGGGAGTAAAAGGAACCCTTTGGGCCCTTAAAAGCCAGGGGCCCCCTTACATTTTCCCGGGAAAGTGGGCCCCAATAATTTTGTTCTCTTTGAGGTTTGGGGCCGGGGCGTGGGAAAGGGAAATTGGCTGTCCCTTGGTGGTTTGCAGGCCTTTGCCCACCATTCCAAAACCCTTTTGGTTTTGAAAAAAGGGAAAAAGGGAAAAAGGAAATTTAATGGAACCCGGGCCTGGTCAAAGTTAATCCAAAAATTTTTAGCCCCCAAAATTTATTTCCTATAAAAAATTTCATAAATTAAAAAAATCAAAACCAATTAGCCCAGGCCTAAATTTTTTTAAAAGGGGTTTTTTTGGGGCTTTAAAATAAAATCGGTTTTCTAATGGGAAAACCAAAAGGGAAAATTTTTTTTAAAGTTAAAGGAAAATTATCTTTAAGGGGGACTAGTTTTAAAAAAAATTTTTTTGGGGGTTTCCCCCTGTGCCCCCCGGCAAAAGAATCTTTTACAAAGCCAGTTTGTTTGGGGGTTGAAGTTTTGCTTTTGGTTTTAAAAAGGCGGCCCAAGAGGGTTTTTGGAACCTCTTTGGGCAAAAGCAATTAAACTGGTTTCCAAACCCCATTTTGTGAAAAACCCGGGGGCGAAGAAAAGAAAAGGGCGGGTGCCAAAAAGAATTTTTAGTGTTTTGGGCCCGGCAAAAGGAATTGGGGTTTTTCAAGACAAATTGGGCCCCATGCAGGGTTTTCCCTTTTTTTTGGGAGGCCCTTAAAAGGTTTTGGGCCCCCTGGGGAACTCCCTGAAAGGAGTAAAAATTTTGAATTTTGGGAAAGGGCCAGAAAGGATTTAAATAGAAGGTGGGTTTGGTCCCATCTTTGTTTTTCTGGGTTTTTTGGAAAAGTTTGGAAAAAAATTCCTTGTCCCGGGCCCTCTTTTTTTTGGCTTTGGCGGGTGCCCCCCGGGCCCCCAAAATAAATAAATTTTGGGTTTTTGGGGCCTCTGCCCATTGATTTGGGCGGTTTCTGGCAACCTTTTGTTTTGGGGGTGTAAAGGGAAAACCTGTGGGCCCTTTGGGACAATTTAAGGGCCCCATTTGGGGTCCTTGGGGAATCATTTTAAAATTTTGGGTTTTGCTATTTTTT